>NC_069501.1:38423778-38706278 GCF_027579735.1 Bombina bombina
AGGGCAAAGCATACTGAACAGAGGCCCTTTAAATAATAAGTGATGACATCACAATACTGAGACTGCAACTTGTCTCACACAGATGATGTACACCAGTCTAGCAATAAGAGGGCGTGCAGGAAATGAGCAGCATCAGAGCCCCAGATTCAGTAAGAGGTAAGTAAAATGGCTGCCAGCAGCACATGGCAAACAAAGCAGGGAAAAAACCCTGACAGTACCCTCCCCTCAACGACCCATCCCCCGCGGGAGGACAAAAGGCTTATTGGGGAAATGGGCATGGAAGGCACGGAGGAGGGAGGGAGCATGAACATCAGAGGAGGGAACCCATGAACCCTCCTCCGGATCATAGCCCCTCCAGTGAACCAAATACTGTACGTGGACCCTGGACATACGAGAGTCAATAATGCTGCTGACTTCATATTCTTCATTGTTGTCAATAGAGATAGGACGAAGACGAGGCAACACAGTGGTAAACCGATTACAAACCAATGGTTTCAAGAGGGAGACATGAAAAACATTGGAGATGCGCATTGCAGGAGGAAGGTCATGAGCGTAGGCCACAGGATTGACCCGTTGGAGTATTCGAAAAGGACCAACATAACGGGGAGCCAGTTTATTGGAAGGCACACGAAGGTTCAAGTTGCGAGAGGACAGTCAAACCCTCTCACCAACCTGGTAGGAAGGTGCGGGCAGACGCCTACGATCAGCCTGGAACTTTTGGCACTGCATAGAATGATGAAGGCAATCCTGAATCTGCACCCACGTGGAACGGAGTTGCTGGAGATGCTCCTCCAAAGCCGGAATAACCTAAAACATGAATGAATCGGGCAACAAGGATGGTTGGAACCCATGATTCGCCATGAACGGGGATAACTGGAATGAAGCATTAATAGCACTATTACGAGCGGACTCTGCCCAAGGTAACAGTTCAGACCAATTATTGTGGTGATCTGAGACATAGCAACGGAGGAACTGTTCCAGAGCTTGATTAGACCGTTCCACAGCCCCATTGGATTGAGGGTGATATGCCGAGGAGAATGAAAGCTGGATCCCCATTTGAGCACAAAAGGAACGCCAAAATCTGGAGACAAACTGGCTACCCCAGTCCGACACTATGTCCTTGGGTAACCCATGTAAATGGAAGACCTCCCGGGCAAAAATTGAAGCAAGTTCCTGAGCGGTAGGCAGCTTCTTCAAGGGAATGCAATGTGACATTTTAGAAAAACAGTCAACCACCATTAGGATAACAGTATTGCCATTGGAAACAGGGAGCTCGACAATGAAGTCCATGGAAAGATGTGCCCAAGGACGCTCACCATTAGCAATAGGTTGAAGAAGACCCACAGGAAGACGTTGACGAGTCTTATTCTGTGCACAGACTGAGCAGGAGGCAACATACGCAGCAACATCAGAACGAAGATCTGGCCACCAGAATTGTCGAGTGACAGACCAAATCATTTGGTTTTTGCCCGGGTGACCTGCAGCTTTAGGATAGTGGTAAGTGTGCAATAGTTTAGTTAAAAAATTCTCAGGAACAAAGCACTTACCACTAGGTTTCTCAGGAGGGGCATTGGTTTGTGGAGCCAGGATCTCCTTTTCTAAGGGAGAAGTCAAATTAGTACGTATGTTAGCCAAAATATGGTCATGAGGTATAACTGGAATAGGTACAGACTCCTCCTTGGACAGAGGCGAAAATTGTCACGAGAGGGCATCAGCCCTAAAATTCTTACTACCAGGCAGATTGGAGACCACATAATTAAACCGAGACAAAAATAGTGCCCATCTGGTGTGTCGGGGCGACAAACATTTTGCTTCGGATAGATAAGTCAAATTCTTGTGGTCAGTAAGAATGAGCACTGGTACGCTAGTACCCTCAAGAAGGGGTCTCCATTCCTTGAGTGCCAAAATTATGGCCAGTAATTCCCTGTCGCCAATTTCATAATTGCACTCCACCAGAGACAATTTCTTAGAGAAGAAATCGCACGAATGCAAGGAACCGTCAGGTGTAGGACGTTGAGACAAGAGGGCACCTACTCCAGTCTCAAACGCATCGACCTCAAGAATGAAAGGCAGGACAGGGTTAGGATGAGCCAGAACTGGAGCGGCAGTCTTAAGACTCTCAAAAGCCTTATTGGCAGTAGGTGACCAATGGAGTGGATCATTCTCCTTACGGGTCATGTCAGTGATAGGTTTGACCAAGGAAGAAAAGTTTTTAAACTTCCTAGTAATTGGCAAAGCCCAAATATTTTTGAATAGAGCGAAGACCAACTGGGTGAGGACACTGCAGGACTGCAGACAACTTGTCCGGATCCATGGAGAACCCTGCAATGGAGATTACATAACCTAAGAAGGTTACTTGAGTCTGATGGAACTCACATTTCTCAAGTTTACAAAACAGGCCGTTCTCACGTAATCTCTGAAGTACCCGTGTAACATCAGAATGATGAGCCTCAAGAGTGGGTGAGTGTATAAGGATATCATCTAAGTACACCACAACATACTGTTGCAACATATCTCGTAGGACATCATTAATAAATTCCTGGAAAACAGCTGGAGCATTACATAGGCCAAAGGGCATTACAAGATATTCATAATGCCCGCTCATGGTGTTAAATGCTGTTTTCCATTCGTGCCCCTCCTTAATCCTAACGAGATTGTATGCTCCTCTCAAATCAAGTTTAGAAAAGACCGTAGCGCCCTTGAGGTGGTCAAAGAGTTCCGTAATGAACAGAAGAGGGTAAGCATTCTCAATGGTAAGATGATTAAGACCCCTATAATCGATGCATTGTCTTAACTTGACACCCTTTCTCTTTACTAAGTAGAAGCCAGCCCCTGCAGAAGAGCAGGATTTGCGGATGATCCCTCGCGACAGAGCATCAGCAACATATTCCTCCATAGCGCAATTCTCCGTAACAGACAGAGGGTAAACCCGGCCCCAAGGAGGAATGGCTCCGGGTTGCAGGTCTATGGCACAATCGTAAGACTGGTGAGGAGGCAACGTACCGGAACGCACCTTGTCAAAAACATCTAGGAACTCTCGGTACTCCTCTGGCAATTGAGATACTGAAGAAGTGCACAAGACTTTGACTGGTTTCCGAAGACAAGTGGAGATACATTGCGGGGACCATGACAAAATTTCGGACCTGCGCCAGTCGAGACTGGGATTGTGCTTTTGGAGCCAGGGATAACCCAGAACAACCAGAAAATGCGGAGAGTTTATCACCTGGAACTGGAGGGTTTCAAAATGGAGAGCCCCAACAGTCATGGATAACGGAGTGGTTTAGTGAGTAACGTGTGTGGGCTGAAGGGGCCTGCCATCAATGGCCTCAATAGCAAGCGGAACGGACCGAGGCTATACAGGAATGGAGTGCTTTGATACAAAAGCACTGTCTAATCAAATAGCCCGCAGCACTGGAGTCAACAAGAGCCTGGGTGACTATGGAGGAGTCCACCCAGGAAAGGACATTCGTGACCAAAGGTTTCTCCTTTAGCAGTTCCGGGACGAGGTTAAACCACCCAAGGTCTTCCCCCGACAGGACCTTAGGTGCGAACGTTTCCCAGCCATGTATGACAAGACTTTAAAAGGTGGCCCTGTAACCCACAATAGAGGCAGAGCCCCTCCCTCCTCCTAAAGGCGCTCTCCGCTGTGGAGAGATGCATGAATCCCAACTGCATCGGCTCAGCAGTACCTGGTGACTCGGGACCAGGAGGAGAGGGAGGCATGGGTGGGAACGAACATGTAGGAGACAACGTAACAGGAGGCTTCCACAAGCACTCCTTGAAAGAGGGCCAATCACTTAGTCTGATGTCAATTAGGATTAAAAAATACACCAATGCCTCGAGATCCTCTGGTAAATCTCTGGCAGCAACTTCGTCTTTAATCGCATCAGAGAGCCCATGAAAGAAGGCGGCAACAAGGGCTTCATTGTTCCAACCTACCTCTGCGGCAAGCATACGGAACTCAATGGCATACTGAGCAACAAAGCAGACAAAGCTAAAGAGTTTTCAAACGAAACAAGCAAATGGAATTGGATCTGAAGCTGCAATCATAAGACTTAATTTCCCTACAAAGAACAACCGAGGGGAAAGAGAGAGATTGAAGTTCCAGAGAAGATGACACCAATCTTAACCTTCTTTGCTCTGTTAGAAAAAAGCCTCATTGAGACTGAATCTATTTGAAATCCCCAAAAAAGTTACCTTTGTTTGAAGAATCAAATAACTTTTTGGAAAATTGATTCTCCAACCATGTTGTTGAAGAAACAAGAGTGTAAGATTCTGCTAAAGAAAAATATGAAGCTTGAACCAAGATGTCATCTAGGTATGGAAACACACTAACTTTGTGAAAATTCTTGGAGCTGTAGCCAGACCAAATGGTAGAGCAACAAAATGAAAATGCTTGTCCAGAAATGCAAACCTCAGAAACTGGAAATGTTCTCTGTGGATTGAAACATGAAGATAAGCATCCTTTAAATATATTGTGGACATAAACTGACCTTGCTGAACAAAGAAAGCTGGAATACCTTCCTCTTTTGGAACAATGAAGAGATTTGTACAAAATCAAATCCCCTGTTCCTGCAAAGGAACTGGAACAATCACTCCCATAGCTTCTAGATCTGAGACAGACTGTAAAAAAGCTTGAGCTTTTACAGGAATCCTTGGAACATTGGACAGAAAAACCTTCCTCTGGGAGGCCTTGTTCTGAATACTAATTGATATCCCTGATAAACTATATTCAGAACCCAGGGATCGAGAACAGACTGAAACCAAGCAGAGGCTTAACCTGCCCCTTACCAGAACTTCTGGATAAGGGGCTGCACCTTCATGCAGGCTTGGTAGCAGGGATATATTTCTTACCCTGCTGTGACTTGTTACAGTTAGAATTGCACCTCCAGACTGATCCAGATGTGCCTTGCTTCTGTGCAGATGAGTCAACCTTTTGTTCTTTATTCTGATATAAAAGAACAAAAATGATTAGAAGCTAATGAAGGTTCCTTTAAATGACGTCATCCAAGATGGTGTCCCTTGAATTCCGATTGGCTGATAGAATTCTATCAGCCAATCGGAATTAAGGTAGAAAAAATCCTATTGGCTGATGCAATCAGCCAATAGGATTGAAGTTCAATCCTATTGGCTGATCCAATCAGTCAATAGGATTGAGCTTGCATTCTATTGGCTGATTGGATCAGCCAATAGAATGCGAGCTCAATCCTATTGGCTGATTGCATCAGCCAATAGGATTTTTCCTACCTTAATTCCCATTGGCTGATAGAATTCTATCAGCCAATCGGAATTCAAGGGACGCCATCCTGGATGACGTCATTTAAAGGAACCTTCATTCTTCAGTTGGACTTCGTTGGAAGAGGATGCTCCGCGTCGGATGTCTTGAAGATGGAGCCGCTCTGCGCCGGATGGATGAAGATAGAAGATGCCGCCTGGATGAAGACTTCTGCCCGTCTGGAGGACTTCTTCTTGCCAGCTTCGATGAATACTTCTGCCCGTCTGGAGGACCACTTCTCCCGGCTTCGTTGAGGACTTTGGCCCGGCTGGGTGAAGACTTCTCAAGGTAGGGTGATCTTCAAGGGGTTAGTGTTAGGTTTTATTAAGGGGGTATTGGGTGGGTTTTAGAGTAGGGTTGGGTGTGTGGGTGGTGGGTTTTAATGTTGGGGGGGTATTTTTTTTGTTTACAGGTAATAGAGCTGATTACTTTGGGGCAATGCCCTGCAAAAGGCCCTTTTAAGGGCTGTTAGACCTGGCAGCTTTTTGGCGTGTCTCCCCTGTCTTTTTGCCTTCTGACCTCCTGGTTTTGGACTATTTTTGCTGGTTTATTGTCTCTGCGCACTTTACCACTGCTAATCAGTGCTAAAGTGCAAGTGCCCCCTAGGTAAATTGTACTGTTGATTGGTTTATCCATGATTGGCATATTTGATTTACTGGTAAGTCCCTAGTAAAGTGCACTAGAGGTGCCCTGGGCCTGTAAATCAAATGCTACTAGTGGGCCTGCAACACTGGTTGTGCCACCCACATAAGTAGCTCTGTAATCATGTTTCAGACCTGCCACCACAGTGTCTGTGTGTGCAGTGTTCAACTGCCAATTCGACTTGGCAAGTGTACCCACTTGCCAGGCCTAAACCTTCCCTTTTCTTACATGTAAGACACCGCTAGGTAGCCCCATGGGCATGGTGCAGTGTATGGTTAAGGTAGGACATATAGTAATATGGTTTATATGTCCTAACAGTGAAATACTGCCAAATTCGGTTTTCACTGTTGCAAGACCTATCTCTCTCATAGGTTAACATGGGGGCTACCTTTATAAATGATTAAAGCGTAGATTCCCTTTGAGAGTAGATGGACAGGTGGAGTTTGGGGTCCCTGAGCTCACAATTTTAAAATACATCTTTTAGCTGAGGATCCAAATGGAGAGTCTGCTGACACAAATCCTAGGGAAGATGTACTAAGGGTGCAGGAGCTGCTAGGGGGGGAGGTACCCCCTGGTTCAGGCAGCAGTGGTGGTTCTAAGAGCCTGACTCCAGAGGAGCTGGAGGACAGGAGGGAAGCCAGGAGACACCACATTGAGTTGGAGAGATTGAAAATGGAGGAGAAGAAAATGCTCTTGGAGCATGAGCTTAAAGTAAAAGAGCTGGATGTGAGGAGCAGGTCCAGCCAGGATGGTGGCAGCAATTCCTCAGTGCAGTCAGACAGTATTGTGCTCATTCCTAAAAACGTAGGGAGAGAGTACAAGAAGGGAGATGACATACAGAGGTGGTTTCAGGGAAATGAAGCATCCATCCACATGAATGGGGTCCCTGAGAAGAATTGGGGGACATGATTGTGGAACCACTTCACAGAGGAGGGGAGGGAGACTTTGCTAGCTTTGGGCAAGGGGTACAACTTCACTTATGCTGACATGAAGGAGGCCCTTCTCACTCGGTATGGTCTCACTCCTGACAAGTACAGGGATCAGTTTAGGCAAAGTAAGAAAACTGAGTCCCAGACCTGGTTAGAATATGTAGATTCGGTTTGCAGAGCACTGGATGGTTGGGTGAAGGGCAGCAATTTGACAGATTTTCAGGGGCTGTACAGCTTAATTGCATGGGAGCACTTGTCTAGCCTATGTTTTTCAGAGCTGCGCCAGCACTTAACTGATAGTAGGCTGACTGACCCCAGGAAGCTTGCTATGGAGGCGGACCGCTGGGTAAGTACCAGAGTCCACAAAAAGGTATATGGGGGAGATTCTGCCAAAGGTGTCTTCCAAAGGGCCCCAATCTAGTAACCCGGGTAGGAAATCCCACCCAACAGGAGATAAGAAACCATGGGCCTCTGCAGGAAAGCCTGCAGAGGCAGGGCACCGTAAGTGCTTTGCTTGTGACCAGGAGGGTCACATGAAGGGAGATCCCAAGTGGACACCACCACCCAGCGGTGGGCAGACCAAGGGGTTGGCCAGTGTAGCGCTTGGGGAGGAGGTGGTCCCAGGGGGGGGTGGGGATCCCACAGAGATGACCCTTGTCTCACTAGGGGACGGTGAGATGGTGCAAAGAAACCTAATGCCTGATAACACTAAAAAATACAGACAGTGGGTGACCATCAATGGACAGAGAGTAGAGGCTCTCAGAGATACTGGAGCCAGTGTGACCACGGTCCGGTGTCACCTGGTGTCTGAAGAGCACATAGTCCCTGGTGTATTCCACCAAGTAGTTGCAGTGGACAGCTCGGAGTGCCGATGTAAGGTGGCGCAGGTTCCCTTTGAGTGGGGAGGGGTCTCAGGTTCCTTGAGGGTAGCTGTGAGTCCCACCATGCCAGTTGACTGTCTGCTGGGCAACGACCTGGAGACTTCCGCCTGGAAGGAGGTGGGGCTCAGGTCGCACTTGGGGATGTTAGGGTTGCCAGAGTGGGCATGCGTGACCACTCGGTCCATGGCAGCCAATCAGGGTGATCAGACGGACCTGGAGCCTGAAACAGTGGCCCAGGTGACTGCCACGAGAAAGGGCAAGGGGTGCGGGAAACATGCCCCAGAGGTTCCCATGGTCCGGGAAGAGGCTGACCTTGAGGGGGAAGCCCCGGCACCTACCGGGGAGCAAGTGGCTGAACTGGGAGACCTACCTGAGCTGACCCATTGGCAGCAAGAGGAGGGTCCCACCAGGGAGAAGTTCTGCGCAGAGCAGAAGGTGTGCCCTACTCTACTGGGTCTTAGGCAGCAGGCCGAAGACCAGGCAGCTGGCCCTGAGCCCAAAGGTCACCTGATTTACTGGGAGAATGATCTCCTGTACAGCGAGCCTGAGGTTGCTGAACCTGGGGCAGCCCATATGCTGGTGGTACCCCAGTGCTTCAGAGCCTTCCTACTGGGTTTGGCTCATGATGTGCCTCTGGCAGGACATTTGGAGCAAGGCAAGACCTTTGACCGGCTTGTCACCCACTTTCATTGGCCCCAGATGAGAAAACATTCTGATGCATTCTGCAGATCCTGTCAGACTTGCCAAGCAAGTGGCAAAAGTGGAGGGAAGGGTAAGGCCCCCCTCCAACCCTTTCCTGTCGTGAGCACCCCTTTTGAGCAGGTGGGCATTGACATAGTAGGGCCTCTGGACCCCAAGACAGCCCTAGGCAACAGGTTCATCCTGGTCTTGGTGGACCATGCCACCTGGTACCCGGAAGCTATCCCGCTGAGGACAGTGACCGCGCCCGTTGTGGCCAGGGCACTGATGGGGATCTTTACCCGAGTGGCTTTCCCCAAGGAGGTGGTATCTAACCTGGGTACCAATTTTATGTCCATGTATATAAAAGCCATGTGGAAGGAATGTGGAGTGAACTACAAATTCACCACTCCTTACCACCCCCAAAGTAACGGGTTGGTTGAGAGATTCAACCGAACCCTGAAAGGCATGATTGGGGGTCTCTCAGACTCCATGAGGCATAAGTGGGACGTCCTCTTACCCTGCCTTCTCTTTGCCTACCGGGAAGTACCACAGAAGGGGGTGGGCTTTAGCCCCTTTGAACTGTTGTATGGGCACCTGGTCAGAGGACCTCTGAGTCTGGTGACGGAGGGCTGGGAGCAAGCTCCTAGGAAGCCACCCCAGGATGTATTTAGTTACATGCTGACCTTCCGGAACCAGACCGCCCGCTTCTGGAAGCTCACGCAAGAGAACCTTGAGGCGAGCCAGGAGGACATGAAACGCTGATATGACCAGAATACCACTCTGGTTGAGTTTCAGCCTGGCCAAAAAGTGTGGGTCATGGCCCCCGTAGAGCCTTGTGCTCTGCAGGACAGGTGGTCAGGGCCATTTGAGGTGAAGGAGCGCTACTTGGTGGACTTGCAGACTCCTAGGAACCCCTTGAGGGTTCTACATGTAAACCGCCTCAAACCCCACTTCGAGAGGTCCGAGTTAACCATGCTTCTGGCTACAGATGATGGGATGGAAGAGGAGAGTGAACCTCTCCCTGACCTCCTGTCTGCCAAGGAGCAGGATGGGTCAGTAGAAGGTGTGGTCCTCTCCCCTTCTCTGACTCTAGAACAACAGAGTGAGTGTCGCCAGTTACTGGAACACTTTGCAACTCTGTTCTCACTCACTCCAGGGGTCACCCATCTATGCATGCATGATGTGGACACTGGAGACAGCTTGCCTGTGAAAAACAAGGTTTACAGGTTGGCTGACAGAGTGAAGTCCAGTATCAAGAAGGAGGTTTCCAAGATGTTGGCTCTAGGGGTGATTGAGCACTCTAGCAGCCCTTGGTCCAGCTCAGTGGTTCTGGTACCCAAGCCTGCTGCACCTGGTGCCACACCAGAACTTCGGTTCTGTGTGGACTACCGGGGGCTCAATACCGTCACCAAAACAGACGCCCACCCCATCCCCAGAGCTGATGAGCTCATAGATCGGTTAGGGGCAGCCAAGTTCCTCAGCACGTTTGATTTAACGTTGGGGTACTGGCAGATTGCCTTAACTAAGGGGGCCAAGGAGAGGTCAGCGTTCTCAACACCAGAGGGGCACTTCCAGTTCCGTGTCATGCCCTTCGGGTTGAAGAATGCCCCTGCCACCTTCCAGAGGTTGGTCAATCAGGTCCTGGCTGGGCTTGAAAACTTCAGTGCCGCTTACCTTGACGACATTGCTGTTTTCAGATTCAGTTGGGAGGACCACCTGCACCACCTCTGGGAAGTGTTGAAGGCGCTGCAAGTCGCAGGTCTTACTATCAAGGCCAGTAAGTGCCAGATAGGGCAGGGGTCAGTGGTGTACTTAGGACACCAGGTAGGGAGTAGCCGGGTGGCACCCCTACAACCCAAAGTTGATGCCATTCGGGCTTGGGCACCCCCCAAGACCCAGACAGAGGTGAGAGCCTTCTTAGGCCTCACCGGGTACTACAGGAGATTTGTCAAGGGATATGGCACCATTGTTGCCCCCTTGACAGAGCTGACTTCTAAGAAGCAGCCCAGACAGGTGATCTCGACTGAGGCGTGCCAGGCCGCGTTTGACACTCTAAAGGAAGCCATGTGCATGGCCCCTGACTTCTCCAAGGAGTTTGTGGTACAGACAGATGCTTCTGAGCATGGTGTGGGAGCAGTACTTTCGCAACTAAATGACGAGGGCCTAGACCAGCCTGTAGTCTTCCTTAACAGGAGACTACTCCCCAGGGAACAAAGGGGGAGTGCAATTGAAAGGGAAGCTTTTGCTGTGGTCTGGGCACTGAAGAAGCTAAGACCCTACTTGTTTTGGTCTCACTTCCGGGTTCAGACCGACCACAGGCCCCTCAGATGGTTAATGCAGATGAGGGGTGAGAACCCAAAACTGTTGAGGTGGTCCATTTCCCTACAGGGGATGGACTTTATGGTGGAACACCACCCTGGTACAGAACAAGCCAATGCTGATGGTCTGTCCAGGTTCTTCCGCCTTAGTGAGGAGGACTCCCCAAGGGTTGGGTAGTTCCCCCTACTCTCAGCTGGAGGGGACATGTGTTAGACCTGGCAGCTTTTTGGTGTGTCTCCCCTGTCTTTTTGCCTTCTGACCTCCTGGTTTTGGACTCTGTTTTTGCTGGTTTATTGTCTCTGCGCACTTTACCACTGCTAATCAGTGCTAAAGTGCAAGTGCCCCCTAGGTAAATTGTACTGTTGATTGGTTTATCCATGATTGGCATATTTGATTTACTGGTAAGTCCCTAGTAAAGTGCACTAGAGGTGCCCAGGGCCTGTAAATCAAATGCTACTAGTGGGCCTGCAGCACTGGTTGTGCCACCCACATAAGTAGCCCTGTAATCATGTCTCAGACCTGCCACCGCAGTGTCTGTGTGTGCAGTTTTCAACTGCCAATTCGACTTGGCAAGTGTACCCATTTTCCAGGCCTAAACCTTCCCTTTTCTTACATGTAAGACACCCCTAGGTAGCCCCATGGGCAGGATGCAGTGTATGGTTAAGGTAGGACATATAGTAATATGGTTTATATGTCCTACCAGTGAAATACTGCCAAATTCGTTTTTCACTGTTGCAAGACCTATCTCTCTCATAGGTTAACATGGGGGCTACCTTTATAAATGATTAAAGCGTAGATTCCCTTTGAGAGCAGATAGACAGGTGAAGTTTAGGGTCCCTGAGCTCACAATTTTAAAATACATCTTTTAGTAAAGTTGGTTTTGAGATTGTGTGTTCGAAAATGCCACTTTTAGAAAGTGAGCATTTTCTTGCTTAAACCATTCTGTGACTCTGCCTTGTTTGTGGATTCCCTGTCTGAGTCAGTTTGACAGTTGGGCTGTTTGCACCTCTTACTAGACAGTGACACAAAGGGAGCTGGGGTGTAGCCCGCATTTCCTGATGAGCCATCTCTGCTAGGAGGGAGGGGAGGAGTGGTCATTCACACCTGAAAGGACTGTGCCTGCCCTCACACAATGCAGACTCCAACCCCCTGGTGTGTGCCTGAGGCCTTGCCTGGGCAAGGCAGGATTTCACAAGCAAGTGAGAATCTTCTTTGAAGTAAACCTACTTCAAAAGCCAAAATTGGTATAAGAAGAGCACCCAAAACTACAGACTTTAGAATCTTTCTGGAATCTTTCTAGGATCTTGCTGGACTCACGAGGAACCTCTGCAAGGAGAAGAGCTAAAGAGCTGGAGGAGGAGTACTGTCCCTTTGCTGTGTTGCTTTCCTGGACTGGCCTGCAGTTGCTGCCTGAAAAGAGTGCAAAGAGTAAACTTTGTTTTGTGTCCTGCTTGAGAAAGTTCTCCAAGGGCTTGGAGTAGAGCTTGCCTCCTGTTGGAAATCTCAGGGACACCAAAGACTTCAGTTTCCTCGACCTGCAGCACTGGGAACTGTGTGTTTTGTGCTGTTCAAGAGGAGAAATCACTGCGACGCCGCCACCGACGCCGCTGGCCTGCAAGTGACTTGTCGACGCTGCACGGAGCCGCATTGCCCCGCTTCGCACCGCGACCCTGGTCTCACCGACGCCGTCATCGGACGACTTCACTGAGCCACTGTGGCCTGTGGACACCGCTCGTGAGGTACACAAAGTACCGTCCCATCCCGCACCGCAGCCCCGGCCCCCCGACGCCAGCACCATCGACTCCAGTGTCGTCACCAGGCATCCTTGACTGCACCGTGACCTGTGGACACAGCACGTCGCACCGCCCCGCTTCACACCGCAGCCCTGGTCTCACCGACGCCGCTGGATGCCATCACCGAGCCGCTGCCTGCACCGTAACCTGTGGGCACCACACGTCGCATCGTTACGCTTCGCACCGCAGCCCCGATGCCGGTGTACCTGACTTCATCAGCCCGGAGTTCGATCCACAACGCGTGTGAACACCAAAGGCCCGACGACTCCTGCACCGACTCCAGAAACGATGCTGCTCTCCGGATCTCACCGCAAGGATCACGATGCCCTGCAAATCCAAGGTACTGTTTGCGGGTCTTCCCGACACCGTAGCTGGCCTACGACGCCGCGGCCGGCCTGAACTGTTGGTTTTATGTATCACGACGCTGTGATAGCCCCAGGTGGAGCTATCGACTGCAAGGAACTGTGTTTTTGAATACATCTTGCAGCATTCATATTTTTATTTACTATTTAAATAGTTAAATATTGGCTATTTTTTTCTAAAACTGGTGTGGTGCCCTTTTGTAGTGTTTTCACTGTGTTAATGTGTGTTATGTGCAAATGCTTTACACATTGCTTCTGAGATAAGCCTGCTGCTCGTGCCAAGCTACCAAGGGGGTGAGCAGGGGTTATCTGAGCGGGTATCTCCCTTATCCTAACTAGCGTGAGGGTCCCTACTTGGACAGGGTGCAAACCGACTGCCAACTGGAGACCCCATTTCTAACAAGGGCTATTTGTAATTTAGTATAGGGTAGGGCTTTTTATTATTTTGGGGGCTTTTTTATTTTATTAGGGGGATTAGATTAGGTGTAATTAGTTTAAATTTTTTTTAATTATTTTATTATTTTCTGTAATTTAGTGGGGGGGGTTCATACTTTAGATAATTGTTTTCTATTGTATTTAATTGTAGTTAGTTTAGGTAATTAATTTAATTATAGTGTAGTGTTAGGTGTAATTGTAATTTAGGTTAGGATTTATTTTACAGGTAAATTTGAATTTATTTTAACTAGGTAGTTATTAAATAGTTAATAACTATTTAATAACTATTGTAGCTAGTTAAAATAAATACAAAGTTGCCTGTAAAATAAAAATAAACCCTAAGCTAGCTACAATGTAACTATTAGTTATATTGTAGCTAGCTTAGGGTTTATTTTACAGGTATTTATTTTTAAATAGGAATAATTTAGTGAATGATAGTAATTTTATTTAGATTTATTTTAATTATATTTAAGTTAGGGGGTGTTAGGGTTAGAATTAGATTTAGGGGTTAATAACTTTAATATAGTTGCGGCGACGTTGGGGGCGGCAGATTAGGGATTAATAAATGTAGGTAGGTGTCGGCGATGTTAGGGACAGCAGATTAGGGGTTAATAAAATTAAACTAGTGTTTGCGATGCGGGAGTGCGGCGGTTTAGGGGTTAATACATATTTTATAGTGGCAGCGATGTCCGGTTTGGCAGATTAGGGGTTAAAAATATTTTTTTAGTGTTTACGATGTGGGGGGGGGGGGGGCTCGGTTTAGGGGTTAATAGGTAGTTTATGGGTGTTAGTGTACTTTTTAGCACTTTAATTAAGAGTTTTATGTTACGGCGGTACCAGGCTTGACAGGAGAGGCTGTACCGCTCACTTTTTTGCAGACTCGTAATACCGGCGTTATGCAAGTCCCATTGAAAATATAGGATACGCAATTTACGTAAGTGGATTTGCGGTACTAACGAGTCTGGACAAAAAAGTGAGCGGTACACCTGTCATTTCAAGACTCGTAATACCAGCGGGCGTTAAAAAGCAGCGTTAGGACCCCTTAACGCTGCTTTTTAACCCTAACGCACAACTCGTAATCTAGCCATCTATTTTTCTATCCAAAGGGTCTTTAAAAGAAGTACTGTCTTCGAAAGGAATAGTACTATGTTTAGCCAGAGTGGAAATGGCCCCATCCACCTTGGGAACAGTTTTCCATAAATCAACTTTAGCAGCCGGTAAAGGATATAGCTTTTTAAACCTTGCAGAAGGAGTAAATGAATTGCCTGGCTTAGACCATTCCCTAGAAATCATGTATGAGAAAGCTTTAGGAATAGGAAAAACCTCAGGGAGATTAACTGTCTTAAAACTGAATATTTAATCAATTACAAGCCTTATCATCAAAAACTTTAGGATCTTTAACCCCTAAAGTAAGTAAAACCTTTTTTAAAATAGAACAAATATGTTCAACTTTAAACAAAAAATAGGAAATATCAGGTTCAACATCATTTGGAGTCCTCATCACCAGAGGAAACCTCACCATCTGAAGACATAACAATATCCCTGGTTTCAGGACACATAGAACTTGTAGAAGGTAAAATCTAAACTGACTTTTTATGCTTGTTTGAAGGCGGGAGGGCAGCCAGCGCCTGAGATAATTTAGCCTTGATAAACATTTTCAAAGTAGGTGAAACATTAATCAAAATGCTGCTGTAATGAACAAACAGAAAGTGCATAATACCCAAAGAAACAGCATTAGGTTGGTCTGATTGTATTATTAAAAAAAAGAGAAATAGAAGCTCTCCAATATGCCAAAAATTCAATTCTTTATTAGAATCATATGCAGAGTCAAACAGCCATGACGTTTCGGGGTACTATGCCCCTTAATCATGTGTTGAACACATGATTAAGGGGCATAGTACCCCGAAACATCGTGGCTGTTTGACTCTGCATATGATTCTAATAAAGAATTGAATTTTTGGCATATTGGAGAGCTTCTGTTTCTCTTTTTTTTGCTTATGTTTGGGAATTTGGTAGTTACTCCTTGAAGCTCTGACCAGTGGTTTTGTTGCTGGATACAAATTTGTATTTTCTGATTGCATTATTAAACATGAGTCACATAAATTAGCTAGAGGAGGAACTTTTGAGAATAAGAACACCTAATAATGGTAGAAAGGTATTTAGGGGACTCAGGTAGATTTAGAGACAGAGTCAGACTGCTCCATTATAGCATGTGACAAAGCAATGCAATAAACACTAAACATAACCCCCTTACAAATCTCCTAAGTAACTTTTAAATAAAGTCTCAGTTACAATTTTATTTTTGCACGTTTTCCTCTAACAGTTTTAAGGGATTTAGCGCTCCAAAACCCAACATGTGCATAGCTGCGAACAAATGTGCGCTAACCCGACGTGTAAACCAGCTGAAGCACAAATGTAACTATCATAAAACTAAAGGGATGTGCATAAAATCGACAAAAAAGTTGACGCGCAAAACAGCAAGGGGAATAAAGGTAAAGGATTATGTCCTAGGGCCATATATATCACCATATATATATATACTTAAAAAGTGCCCATAACAAAGCTATAGAGTGTCTAAATGTTAATAAATGATACTTACCAGTAGACAAGCACTGTACCCCAGGGAAAAAAGAGCCTCAATATAGACTGCAAACCCCTCTCTCTAAAGAATCAAATGCACATTTTCATTCTTCGACCCCCTCCAACAGAGACAAAGTCTGAGGTTTCCATGAGGGGTTTTATAGAGCTCTTGGAGTTTGTGACACTTCTCCTCCTCCTAGTGGTAGAGAACAGAAGTAATTCCCTTGAATAATGGATTGTGGACTCTCTCCACCTGTATGAAAGAAAAAAAAAACATTGCAGAATGCTGTTGCTCAGAAATACCAGCTAGCTCCCATCCAGACAAAGGACCTGTGATGTCACTAAAAGCAGGATTTCTGCTCTGCTTATTAATACATTCATTTCAAGGAACAAGCTAGTTCCCATCCAGCTATGTCCGAGCCTGAGTAAGCAGGAAACCCTGACACACAGTTTGAAACCAGGACTGTCTGGCTAAGTCCTGGACAGGTGGCAACACTAACTGGACTATATGATAGGAACAGGGTCATATGGATACGGAGCTCTCAGGTCACATTATCAGCGTCACTTAGTATTAGAGTATCTACTACATAGCTCAGAGCTGAGAACATGTTAAGGGGCGGAGTTTCAGCAATATGGGTGGAGTCAGTTGTTGAGGGGACCGCTTTTTTGGTTGTCTTGAGGGTGATGTATCTGTGACCTGAGGATACATAACAAACAATATTAGGTTTTTCTATGTCAGATTTGCCCGTTAATATGGGCATCACTTTCTAAGTACATTTACCCAGGAAGTTTTGGTAATAAAAGGGACATGAAAGTTAAAATGCAGTATGAATAAACCTTTTAATTTACTTATATTATCAAATTCACTTTGTTCTCTTGGTATCGTTTGCTGAAAAATCATACCTAGGTAGGCTTAGCAGCAGCAATGCACAAATGGGAGCTAGTTGCTGATTGGTGGATACACACATATGCCTCATGTCATTGGCTGACCAAATGTAATTCGATAACTTCTAGTAGTACATTGTGCTCTGGAACTGATTTTAACTATGTGTTTAATCCATTGTAGCAGTTAAATACATAGTTCCTTTAAAGGGACATGAAACCCAAAATGTTTCTTTCATTGTTCAGATAAAAAAAACAATTTTAAAAAAAGTTTCCAATTTACATCTATTATTAAATTTACTTTGTTCTCATGTTATTCTTTGTTAAAGAGATATCTAGATAGGTAGCGTACACATGTCTAGAGCACTATATGACAGGAGATAGTGCTGCCATCTAGTGCTCTTGCTAATGTATAACATTGCTATAAAACTGCTGCCATCTAGTGCTCTTGCTTATGTATAACAGTGTTATAAAACTGCTGCCATCTAGTGCTCTTGCTAATGTATAACATTATTATAAAACTGCTGCGATCTAGTGCTCTTGCTAATGTATAACATTATTATAAAACTGCTGCCATCTAGTGCTCCTGCTAATGTATAACATTATTATAAAACTGCTGCCATCTAGTGCTCCTGCTAATGTATAACATTCTTATAAAACTGCTGCCATCTAGTGCTCTTGCTAATGTATAACATTATTATAAAACAGCTGCCATCTAGTGCTCTTGCTAATGTATAACATTATTATAAAACTGTTACCATCTAGTGCTCTTGCTAATGTATAACATTATTATAAAACTGTTACCATCTAGTGCTCTTGCTAATGTATAACATTATTATAAAACTGCTGCCATCTAGAGCTCTTGCTAATGTATAACATTGTTATAAAACAGCTGCCATCTAGTGCTCTTGCTAATGTATAACATTGTTATAAAACTGCTGCCATCTAGTGCTCCTGCTAATGTATAACATTGTTATAAAACTGTTGCCATCTAGTGCTCCTGCTAATGTATAACATTGTTATAAAACTGCTGCCATCTAGTGCTCTTGCTAATGTATAACATTGTTGCAAAACTGCTGCTATATAGTGCTGAAGACACGTGCACACTCCTGAGCATAAGTCCCTGCTTTTCAACAAAGGACAACAAGAATACAAATACAATTGGATAATAAAAGTAAATTGGAAAGTTGTTTAAAATTCTATGTTCTATCTGAATCATTAAAAAAAAATTGGGGGTTTTATGTCCCTTTATGTGTTACTGCACTGATAAAATTGTCTAGTGCATCACAGCTTTTATTTATTTGTTATGTGCCTTTAAATGATTCTAGCCTCACTACTTGCCCTCCCTTCTACCCCCCTCCAACCTCTTCTTAGACTTTTTTATTCCTTTTTACAGATGATGTCAGGCAGCCAGGAGAGGAGCTGTGTTTTATATAAATAAAGGTTAAACGCCAGCATCCAAGGCGCTTTTGTTTAATAAAAAAGCCAGTAATGTTGTAATTGTTTAGTCTCACACTGGATGTATTGGGCTTATAGAGTAGGGGAATATACTGTGATCTTGTGTGTAACAGAAATACTCTGCACTAATGTTGTCTAAGGTTTCATCTTGTGTGTAACAGAAATACTCTGCACTTATGTTGTCTAAGGTTTCATCTTGTGTGTAACAGAAATACTCTGCACTTATGTTGTCTAAGGTTTCATCTTGTGTGTAACAGAAATACTCTGCACTTATATTGTCTAAGGTTTCATCTTGTGTGTAACAGAAATACTCTGCACTTATGTTGTCTAAGGTTTCATCTTGTGTGTAACAGAAATACTCTGCACTTATGTTGTCTAAGGTTTCATCTTGTGTGTAACAGAAATACTCTGCACTAATGTTGTCTAAGGTTTAATCTTGTGTGTAACAGAAATACTCTGCACTTATGTTGTCTAAGGTTTCATCTTGTGTGTAAAAGAAATACTCTGCACTTATGTTGTCTAAGGTTTCATCTTGTGTGTAACAGAAATACTCTGCACTCATGTTGTCTAAGGTTTCATCTTGTGTGTAACGGAAATACTCTGCACTCATGTTGTCTAAGGTTTCATCTTGTGTGTAACGGAAATACTCTGCACTTATGTTGTCTAAGGTTTCATCTTGTGTGTAACGGAAATACTCTGCACTTATGTTGTCTAAGGTTTCATCTTGTGTGTAACAGAAATACTCTGCACTTATGTTGTCTAAGGTTTTATCTTGTGTGTAACAGAAATACTCTGCACTTATGTTGTCTAAGGTTTCATCTTGTGTGTAACAGAAATACTCTGCACTTATGTTGTCTAAGGTTTCATCTTGTGTGTAACAGAAATACTCTGCACTTATGTTGTCTAAGGTTTCATCTTGTGTGTAACAGAAATACTCTGCACTTATGTTGTCTAAGGTTTTATCTTGTGTGTAACAGAAATACTCTGCACTTATGTTGTCTAAGGTTTCATCTTGTGTGTAACAGAAATACTCTTCACTCATGTTGTCTAATGTTTCATCTTGTGTGTAACAGAAATACTCTGCACTTATGTTGTCTAAGGTTTTATCTTGTGTGTAACAGAAATACTCTGCACTTATGTTGTCTAAGGTTTCATCTTGTGTGTAACAGAAATACTCTGCACTTATGTTGTCTAAGGTTTCATCTTGTGTGTAACAGAAATACTCTGCACTTATGTTGTCTAAGGTTTCATCTTGTGTGTAACAGAAATACTCTGCACTTATGTTGTCTAAGGTTTCATCTTGTGTGTAACAGAAATACTCTGCACTTATGTTGCCTAAGGTTTCATCTTGTGTGTAACAGAATTACTCTGCACTCATGTTGTCTAAGGTTTTATCTTGTGTGTAACAGAAATACTCTGCACTTATGTTGTCTAAGGTTTCATCTTGTGTGTAACAGAAATACTCTTCACTCATGTTGTCTAATGTTTCATCTTGTGTGTAACAGAAATACTCTGCACTTATGTTGTCTAAGGTTTTATCTTGTGTGTAACAGAAATACTCTGCACTTATGTTGTCTAAGGTTTCATCTTGTGTGTAACAGAAATACTCTGCACTTATGTTGTCTAAGGTTTAATCTTGTGTGTAACAGAAATACTCTGCACTAATATTGTCTAAGGTTTCATCTTGTGTGTAACAGAAATACTCTGCACTTATGTTGTCTAAGGTTTCATCTTGTGTGTAACAGAAATACTCTGCACTTATGTTGCCTAAGGTTTCATCTTGTGTGTAACAGAAATACTCTGCACTTATGTTGTGTAAGATTTCATCTTGTGTGTAACAGAAATAAATACTCTGCACTAATGTTGTCTAAGGTTTCATCTTGTGCGTAACAGAAATACTCTGCACTTATGTTGCCTGTTTCATCTTGTGTGTAACAGAAATACTCTGCACTCATGTTGTCTAAGGTTTCATCTTGTGTTTAACAGAAATACTCTGCACTTATGTTGCCTAAGGTTTCATCTTGTGTGTAACAGAAATACTCTGCACTCATGTTGTCTAAGGTTTCATCTTGTGTGTAACAGAAATACTCTGCACTAATGTTGTCTAAGGTTTCATCTTGTGTGTAACAGAAACACTCTGCACTTATGTTGTGTAAGATTTCATCTTGTGTGTAACAGAAATACTCTGCACTTAAGTTGTGTAAGGTTTCATCTTGTGTGTAACAGAAATACTCTGTACTTATGTTGTGTAAGGTTTCATCTCGTGTGTAACAGAAATACTCTGCACTTATGTTGTCTAAGGTTTCATCTTGTGTGTAACAGAAATACTCTGCACTCATGTTGTCTAAGGTTTCATCTTGTGTGTAACAGAAATACTCTGCACTCATGTTGTCTAAGGTTTCATCTTGTGTGTAACAGAAATACTCTGCACTCATGTTGTCTAAGGTTTCATCTTGTGTGTAACAGAAATACTCTGCACTCATGTTGTCTAAGGTTTCATCTTGTGTGTAACAGAAATACTCTGCACTTATGTTGTCTAAGGTTTAATCTTGTGTGTAACAGAAATACTCTGCACTTAAGTTGTGTAAGGTTTCATCTTGTGTGTAACAGAAATACTCTGTACTTATGTTGTCTAAGGTTTCATCTTGTGTGTAACAGAAATACTCTGCACTTATGTTGTCTAAGGTTTCATCTCGTGTGTAACAGAAATACTCTGCACTTATGTTGTCTAAGGTTTCATCTTGTGTGTAACAGAAATACTCTGCACTCATGTTGTCTAAGGTTTCATCTTGTGTGTAACAGAAATACTCTGCACTCATGTTGTCTAAGGTTTCATCTTGTGTGTAACAGAAATACTCTGCACTTATGTTGTCTAAGGTTTAATCTTGTGTGTAACAGAAATACTCTGCACTCATGTTGTCTAAGGTTTCATCTTGTGTGTAACAGAAATACTCTGCACTTATGTTGTCTAAGGTTTAATCTTGTGTGTAACAGAAATACTCTGCACTTATGTTGTCTAAGGTTTCATCTTGTGTGTAACAGAAATACTCTGCACTCATGTTGTCTAAGGTTTCATCTTGTGTGTAACAGAAATACTCTGCACTTATGTTGTCTAAGGTTTCATCTTGTGTGTAACAGAAATACTCTGCACTCATGTTGTCTAAGGTTTCATCTTGTGTGTAACAGAAATACTCTGCACTTATGTTGTCTAAGGTTTAATCTTGTGTGTAACAGAAATACTCTGCACTCATGTTGTCTAAGGTCTCATCTTGTGTGTAACAGAAATACTCTGCACTTACGTTGTCTAAGGTTTCATCTTGTGTGTAACAGAAATAGGGGCATATGTATCAAGCTCCGTAAGGAGCTTGATGGCCCCTGTTTATGGCGAGTCTTCAGACTCGCCAGAAACAGCAGTTATGAAGCAGCGGTCACAAAGACCGCTGCTCCATAACCTGTCCACCTGCTCTGAGCAGGCGGACAGACATCGCCGGAAATAAACCCGATCGAGTACGATCGGGTTGATTGACACCCCCTGCTGGTGGCCCATTGGCCTCGAGTCAGCAGGCGGCGGCGTTGCACCAGCAGCTCTTGTGCTGCTGGTGCAATGCTGAATACAGCGAGTGTATCGCTCGCCGTATTCAGCGAGGTCTGGTGGACCTGATCCGCAGTGTCGGATCAGGTCCGCCAGACCTTGATAACTTGGGGCCATACTCTGCACTTATGTTGTCTAAGGTTTTATCTTGTGTGTAACATAAATACTCTGCACTAATGTTGTCTAAGGTTTCATCTTGTGTGTAACAGAAATACTCTGCACTTATGTTGTGTAAGGTTTCATCTTGTGTGTAACAGAAATACACTGCACTTTTGTTGTTTAAGATATCATCTTGTGTGTAACAAAAATAATCTGCACTTATGTTGTCTAAGGTTTCATCTTGTGTGTAACAGAAATACTCTGCACTCATGTTGTCTAAGGTTTCATCTTGTGTGTAACAGAAATACTCTGCACTTATGTTGTCTAAGGTTTAATCTTGTGTGTAACAGAAATACTCTGCACTCATGTCTAAGGTTTAATCTTGTGTGTAACAGAAATACTCTGCACTCATGTCTAAGGTTTCATCTTGTGTGTAACAGAAATACTCTGCACTCATGTTGTCTAAGATATTGGAACAGCCAATAGAATGCGAGCTCAATCCTATTGGGGGGTATTGTATTTTTTTTACAGGTAAAAGAGCTGATTACTTTGGGGCAATCCCCTGCAAAAGGCCCTTTTAAGGTCACAAAGACCGCTGCTCCATAACCTGTCCACCTGCTCTGAGCAGGCGGACAGACATCGCCGGAAATCAACCCGATCGAGTACGATCGGGTTGATTGACACCCCCTGCTGGTGGCCCATTGGCCGCGAGTCAGCAGGCGGCGTTGCACCAGCAGCTCTTGTGCTGCTGGTGCAATGCTGAATACAGCGAGCGTATTGCTCGCCGTATTCAGCGAGGTCTGGTGGACCTGATCCGCAGTGTCGGATCAGGTCCGCCAGACCTTGATAACTTGGGGCCATACTCTGCACTTATGTTGTCTAAGGTTTTATCTTGTGTGTAACATAAATACTCTGCACTAATGTTGTCTAAGGTTTCATCTTGTGTGTAACAGAAATACTCTGCACTTATGTTGTGTAAGGTTTCATCTTGCGTGTAACAGAAATACTCTGCACTTATGTTGTGTAAGGTTTCATCTTGTGTGTAACAGAAATACTCTGCACTTTTGTTGTTTAAGATATCATCTTGTGTGTAACAAAAATAATCTGCACTCATTTTGTCTAAGATTTCATCTTGTGTGTAACAGAAATACTCTGCACTTATGTTGTCTAAGGTTTCATCTTGTGTGTAACAGAAATACTCTGCACTCATGTTGTCTAAGGTTTCATCTTGTGTGTAACAGAAATACTCTGCACTTATGTTGTCTAAGGTTTAATCTTGTGTGTAACAGAAATACTCTGCACTCATGTCTAAGGTTTTATCTTGTGTGTAACAGAAATACTCTGCACTCATGTTGTCTAAGATATTGGAACAGCCAATAGAATGCGAGCTCAATCCTATTGGCTTATTGGATTGAACTTCAATCCAATTGGCTGATTGCATCAGCCAATAGGATTTTTCCTACCTTAATTCCGATTGGCTGATAGGATTCTATCAGCCAATCGGAATTCAAGGGATGCCATCTTGGATGACGTAATTTAAAGGACCAGTCATTCAGTCGTCGGTCGACGGATGAAGAGGATGCTCCACGTTGGATGTCTTGAAGATGGACCCGCTCCGGAAGGATGAAGATAGAAGATGCCGCCTGGATGAAGCCTTCTGCCGGTCTGAATGTCCTCTGCTGGCAGGATAGGATGAGACTTCGGACCCTCTGGAGGACCACTTGTGCCCGGCTGGGTGAAGACGGCTCAAGGTAGGGTGGTCTTCAAGGGGGTAGTGTTAGGTTTTTTTAAGGGGGGATTGGGTGGGTTTTAGAGTAGGGTTGGGTGTGTGGGTGGTGGGTTTTAATGTTGGGGGGTATTGTATTTTTTTTACAGGTAAAAGAGCTGATTACTTTGGGGCAATCCCCTGCAAAAGGCCCTTTTAAGGTCACAAAGACCGCTGCTCCATAACCTGTCCACCTGCTCTGAGCAGGCGGACAGACATCGCCGGAAATCAACCCGATTGAGTACGATCGGGTTGATTGACACCCCCTGCTGGTGGCCCATTGGCCGCGAGTCAGCAGGCAGGGGCGTTGCACCAGCAGCTCTTGTGCTGCTGGTGCAATGCTGAATACGGCGAGCGTATTGCTCGCCGTATTCAGTGAGGTCTGGTGGACCTGATCCGCAGTGTCGGATCAGGTCCGCCAGACCTTGATAACTTGGGGCCATACTCTGCACTTATGTTGTCTAAGGTTTTATCTTGTGTGTAACATAAATACTCTGCACTAATGTTGTCTAAGGTTTCATCTTGTGTGTAACAGAAATACTCTGCACTTATGTTGTCTAAGGTTTCATCTTGTGTGTAACAGAAATACTCTGCACTTATGTTGTGTAAGGTTTCATCTTGTGTGTAACAGAAATACTCTGCACTTTTGTTGTTTAAGATATCATCTTGTGTGTAACAAAAATAAGCTGCACTCATGTTGTCTAAGATTTCATCTTGTGTGTAACAGAAATACTCTGCACTTATGTTGTCTAAGGTTTCATCTTGTGTGTAACAGAAATACTCTGCACTCATGTCTAAGGTTTCATCTTGTGTGTAACAGAAATACTCTGCATTCATGTTGTCTAAGATATTGGAACAGCCAATAGAATGCGAGCTCAATCCTATTGGCTTATTGGATTGAACTTCTTTTTTTTTTTTTTTTTAAATTTATCTTTATTGACCAATTCGGTATATACTTCATATAACAGGGCAAACACAGAGAATCAGATTACAAGAAAAACACAGAAAAAAAAACAATCCAGCGGATGTGACATTCTTATATAAACAATACTATGTAACAGATAGAGACAGTTTCACCACATCCCTATACAGTCAGCGCTTTATACATATCTTATTGCCATTTGAGATCCGTACAAGGTCTCTTTAGGTGCAGACTTTTAAAGTATCTCTGTGAAATTCCAATAGCTATATTTCATACCAAATTAGGGGTTTTATAATAGATATAATGAGCAGAAAAAAGAGAAAAAAGGAAAAAGGGAAAAAAGAGAGAGAGGAGAAAAAAAAAAAAAAAAAAAAAAAAAAAAAAGGTAAGAATAGGTTTCCCCTCTCACCCCTCCCTCACCTCCCTTTAGGTTCTTAACTCGACCTCCACTCACTGTAGACCTGGGCCAGGCTATTCATTTCCGCTTCCTTCCCTTTTATAGACTAGTTATATATCAATACCATTCATTTGGGAAAACATTTGAAAGGATTAGCGTCTCAAAAAATTCCGATCTGCGCAAATTACGCACAAGTAAAAACTGACTAGCAAGTGGATAGGACAATATAACTCTTAACCATTTCATAAAAAAAGTTTTGACCCTTTTCTCTTCGGAGGGAGCTATATTCAGCTGTTCAAAAATTATCTGGGCGTGTATCGTATTTATAAAACAGCCCATTGTGGGAGCTTTTCTATTCTTCCAACCTTTTAATATGAGATTACGACCAAGCATAATTGCCGTGTTAAAAAGGTTAGTGTTAACTCTGTTATGGTCCATGTTGTAGAGAAAAAAGATATGGTTAGCTTGGAATTTTAACCTAACATCTAAAGCTTTATTAAGCCAAAATTCCACTTTTCTCCAGAACTGGAGTATTTTGGGACAGTTCCAAAAACAATGAATAATATCTGCACAAGAATTATTACATCTTGGGCATTTTTCTGCAGACTTCGCGTACCACTTAGATAGTTTCCCTGGTGTCAGGTAAGAATTGTTGAGTAATTTTATATGTGATTCTTTCCAAGTTAACGGAATATTCGCGCCTTGCACCCATTTATAACTTGCGCTTAATGATTCTGCTGAAAGATCCGTAAAGAAAGCATTCCACTTCTGGACTAGATTATCCCTAAACAATTGGGCTTGTTTATCCAGCATAATTTTATATAAAAGAGCTATGCTATGTTTGCCTGACTTATAGCTTGCTATATATTTTTCAACTTCCCCCCACCCATTCGCATCTGTATTTGATCTATTAATTCCTGCTATATAATGTCTGATCTGAAGATAAGCAAAGAAATTCTTATTAGATAGAGAGAATTCTATAGCAATATCCTCAAACGTTCTTATCTGAGACATATTATTTAAACATTGATTTACATAAAGCAGACCTTTGTGCTTCCAAGTCTTATAGACTTCATGGGATAGTCCAGGCATAAATTGTGGGTTACCTTGTATCGGGAGAAATGGGGAAATCTCAAAATTAACTTTGATCGTTATATTTAACTTTTGCCATGCTTCAATAATATTAGATAGTGTCTTTATGTGTTTGATATGGTCTGGTAATTGTTTCGTCGGGCAATGCAATAAGGCTTTAAGAGAGCAAGGTGCGCACAGATTTTCCTCTATAGATAACAATGAGAAATAGCTAGTCTCTGATAGCCAATCAATTGCAACACGGGCTAATATAGCCAAGTTATACTTTTTGATATCAGGGAAAGATAAGCCTCCTCCTTCCAGTCTTGGTGTGAGTTTGGCTATGGATAACATATGTCTTTTATTGTTCCAAATAAATTTAGCACATTCTGAGTTAAACCTTTTAATGTCGTGAGACAAGATAAAGAGCGGCATGTTTTGCATAATATACATCAATTTGGGAACTAGAATAGACTTAATAATCATTATTTTGGCAGATAGAGAGATAGGGAAGGCGCTCCATTGTACAAGTTTCTCAGAGGTTTTTTTAAAAAAAGGAGCATAGTTAAGTCTGTACCATTGTTTGGGGTCAGCATGGAAATATATTCCTAAATATTTAATACTAAGGGATTCTTGAAAGGGATGTTCTTGGAAACTGTTTTTATTTTTATTAACCCATAGAATTTCAGACTTGTTAGCGTTTATTTTATAGCCCGAGATAGAGCCAAACAAGTCAATAATTTTTAAAACATGTGGTATACTTTTCTTTGTGTTTTTAACGTAAAGGAGCAGATCATCCGCATATAAAGATAGAACAGATTTTTGTTCCCCGAGCCTAATTCCTTGAAGCTCTTGACGTAGCATTATAGCCAGTGGTTCTATAGCCACGTTAAATAATAACGGAGAGAGTGGGCAGCCTTGCCTCGTCCCCCTACATAGTGTAAGATATGCAGTATAGCTACCATTAATTAGTATATTCGACCTCGGGTGATCATATATAGTCTTGACAAATTTGGGGAATTGACCTGTAAAACCAAATTGCGCTAACGTGGTGAACAGATGGTCCCATATTATAGCATCAAATGCCTTTTCGGCGTCTATTGTTATTATCGCGATATCTTGATTAGTTATTCTTTTTTCCGCTAGTTTATTCCAAAAATATTCTAGTATTAATGCTACTTTCCGTGTGTTTTTAGTTGGGGATCTTTGATGCATAAAACCCACCTGATCAGGATGTATAATAGGATCTAGGCATTTTTTCAGTCTATTAGCCAAGATGTGAGTTAATAGCTTATAGTCTTGATTGAGCAGTGAGATAGGTCTATATGACTTAGGGTCTAGTGGCGATTTGCCCTTTTTCAGTATCAGTGAGATTATAGACTCAGAGAAATATTTTGACATGTTTTGCCCCTCAATAAAATAACCATTGAATAGTTGTACCAAGACATCTATTATCTCCATTTTAAGGATTTTGTACATCTCTGCCGGAATTTGGTCTGGGCCCGGGGCTTTATTAAGTTTAGCTTTTTTAATAGCTTCCGCTACTTCTTCTTGGGTTATTGGGCTATTTAAATCTGTGTCCGTTTCTTGTGCTAATTTCGGAAGGCAGATTTTGTGCCAAAAGTTGACTTTATTATTAGCATTTATTTCTTTCGCAGCATATAGATTTTGATAGAATTGAAAGAATACATTTTGAATCTTAGATTGATCTGTTACTCTTTCTGTCCCATCATAGATAGCCTCTATTACGTTAGATTTTTTCTTTGCTTTATCTAATCTAGCTAGAAACTTAGCAGACTTCCCATATTGGCCTTTATATTTAGCAGTTAACTTTAGTTCTTCCCAAGCGACTTTCTGTTTAATAAAGATATCCCTTTCTGTTCTGGCCCCATTGTATTTATCTCTTAATCTCCTAGAGGGATTATTTATAAATTTACGATATGCGTTTTGGACCTGGTTAGAAAGCTGACTTTCCCTCCGCTGCAACTTTTTTTTTTTCAGAATCATAAACGCTTTGATCTCGCCTCGCAGATAGGCCTTTGCAGTTTCCCAAAATATTTCGGTTTTTTCTCTGTATGATCTATTTAAAGAAACAAATTCTTTCCATTTGTGTATTAACCAATTATTGAATTCAAGATTGTTCACTAAATAATTTGGGAAGAAAAAATTATTTCTGTTGTTTCTCTGTGGCGGGTGTAAATGTATGTCTAGGGAAATAATTGCGTGATCAGATATCAGAATATCAAATATCTCAGTTTGAGTCTCTAGTTTAATCATGGAGCTGGAGATCAGAAAAAAGTCTATACATGATAAAGAGCCGTAGGTCCTCGAGTTGCAGGTAAAGGACCTCGTATCAGGAAATTGTAGGCGCCAGATATCATGTAATTTCAAATTTTTACATATGTGTTTAAATATTTTGGCCTTCTGACCCGAGAAAGTGGCGTTCCTAGAACTAAGTCTGTCTAGGGCTTCTGATGGTATTAGGTTAAAGTCACCCGCTAGAACAATATTCTGATCCATAAAATTAGTTAGCATAAAGACTAAACTATTCCAGAAGGTGGGGTCTGCTCTATTAGGTCCGTAAACATTACAGATCACCATTTTGAAATCCTCGACCTGCAACTCAAGGAGGGCCCATCTCTCCTCAGGGTCTAGTGATACTCTTATAATATTATACGTAAGTTTTTTATTTAACAAAATAGCTACTCCCTTTTTCATTCTAGAACACGGGGTGGCAATCACCTCTCCCACCCATTTACATTTGAGTTTGATAACTTCCTCTTGCTTTAAGTGTGTTTCTTGTATTAAGGCTATATCAGGGTTATGCTTACCCAATTGTCTGACTATAGTTTTCCTCTTGATTGGGGAGGTAATGCCACCCACGTTCCAAGATAACAATCTAATATTGCCCTTCATCTAATCAATATATTGTAGCATGATTAAAATAAGTTTAAGGGGCGAGCTAAAGCAGACGGGTAGGGGGGAGAGGGGAGACGGGAAGAGGGAGAGAAGGGAAAAAAAAAAAAAAAAAAAAAAAAAAAAAGAGGATACAGAAAGAAAATTGCAAACAGAGATTATTTGCAAAAAAAAACCTTATCAGGCGAAGCGAAGCCTGGTACACTTTTGGCCGCAGAGGCAGCCTATAAATTGATTTAGGGAAAAACATTCTTAGCTCTAAATCTTTATACAGCATTTCCATTGTCAGCAAGAACAGTAGTGCCCTAACTAAAAAAAACACAGATACTCTCTATTTTATAGTTATCCCAGTCCTCATGTAAGTGTTAGCTTGTGATCTTTAAAGTAGCCTTTAGCTTCTTCTATATTGTCTAGTCTAACTATGCCCTCCTTTTCTTCTATGATAATTCTTGCAGGGTACACTAATTTGGCTAAAAAACCCTCTTTGATTAGCTTGGTACAGAAAGGGGCCATTTCTTTCCTCCTGAAAGCAGTATCAACAGAGTAATCTTGGAATATTAAAATTCTGTTATTTTCAATGTGAAAGTTGTCTGTTTTCCTATATAAACGCAGCATATTTATTTTATCTTGGAAATTTAAGAACTTTATCAAGATTGGTCTATGTATATTTTTGCCATTTGCTCTGCTTCTGGGAGGACCCAATCTGTGAGCCCGTTCTATCGGTATTGGTAATTGGGGATATTCTACCCCTAAGGCTTGGGGCAGTGTTGTCGCGGCAAAATGTAATAGGTCTTTAGAGTGCTCTGACTCAGAAACGCCTATGATTTTTAAATTATTCCGCCTTGAGCGGTCCTCAAGATCATCTAGCCTGGCAGTCAGGCTTATATTTTTCTTTTCTAATTCTGAGATTTTTAGGGACTGATTATTAGTTATATCTTCCACTTCTGAGATTCTGTCTTCTGCTTCTGAAAGTCTGTTAGCAAATACTTTTAATTCTGACGACAAGCTAGAGATTTGACACTTGATATGTTCAAATTGTGGAAGGAAAATATCACTAAGTTGGGTGATCAAGGGCTGTAAGTCTGTCTTTGGGCTTAAGCCTTCACTACTATTTTCAGTCATAATATCAGATATACGTGGTCTTCTGTCCTTACTTTTTGGGGGCATGGTCTGAGGTGGTGTGCTGTGCGGGAGGAGAAATCTTTCCATAGATTTCTCGTGTTAGTGAGGGCAAGGCAGGAGTAGGTCATACAAAAAATAGGTAAAGAAAAAAAGTGATAGAGGGCAGTGAGAACAAATAGGAAAAAAAAAAAAAAAAAAAAAAACGACAGCTCTTAGCTTCTTTTTTTTTTTTTAAAGAGATTGAGTGTTTGTGACGTATGTCCCCAGGTGGGGAAGTATCTAGAACATATTTTAGTGTATATTAAAAGTAAGAAAAAAGTGAACAATAATCTATGTGAGTTAGGTGACCAGGCCCTAAAATGAGTGTGTTGTAAAAGTAGTCACAAGAGCAGAAGATCTGGGATTCTCTTATTTAAGAAATGCCTTCAAGTTCATACTTAGATAGGATTATGGTTAGATTTTTGCAAAAAAATAGAGAAGGCTCTTTTACCACCTTGTTACATATCCTTGTTGTCTAATCTGATCAGACCCTATGGCACAGAATTACATTGACTCAACATACATTCCCCTTCTTAGCTGGCAATATTCTGCAACAAAAATAACAATGGCATTACAATATTCTTAACCTTATATATTCATATCGCACACTGTTGCAAATTTCAAAAAGGGACACTAATGACCGGAAAATTTGAGACCTGAGTTGCCACACTAAGTAGCAACTACTAATATTCCTAGCCAGCAATATAAGTTTCGCTTGCTTGCTTATAGACTCTAGGGAATAGCAGGATATAGATTGGAACACTGTATTTCTGTTTTATATTCTTTGTTCCTAGCGAGAAAGAAAAACACTTATAAGCCTTTTAACATCATTGCTTAACACTAATAAAGTGCCTAACAGTATAAACCTGCAATATTGATGTAGATCTAAACATACATCTGTATAGGTTTCAGTTGTAGATAACCCAGATGGAAAGGCAAAAATACAGGTAATAATATAAAATGGTTGTGGGCTTTGCAAGTTCTAGCCGTGCAGACTGCAACTTTGGTAGGCTAGTGTTATCTGTTTAAATATTGCAGACCTTAATGCCAGGATGTATTTCACAGATACCTCTTTAAAGGTTATCAGCAGCAGACTGGTTGCATATATCACAGTTATCCTTGAGAGTCCCTGCTTGGTAGGGGACTAGTACCAATAAAACGTAAAACAGACGAAAAATTTATATTGCAACTGTGACTCTGGTTGCAAATATAGAGTGCCCGATGCTTTTACCGTAATACCAACTTTGCAGCTGATAGGCAGATGTACTGTCTGTAGTATATTGCGTATCCTTCAGAGAACTGAAAACTGAAGTGTCTTATTAGACGTAGGCAGGTATCAAGCAGAGTGTTCATATGCAAAGCCAACACAGAGCATAGCTTTCCTTACACAGGCTAGGTGGTATAGTATGGAGGATACGGCAATGTCAATATAGGCAGACAATGTCACTCTTGAAAGAAATAAGCAGCCAGAGTCACTTTTAGGGCAACAAATACTGTTATAACGGCTTTGGAGATCTTACCCTAAGGCCACGCAGTTGTATTGCAGCAGGCGGCATATCTACTCAGCGTCCATAGATATCTCTCCCGGTTATTCCATGATGCATTACCCAGACCTGAGAGATGGTGATAGAGAAGCTGCAGTACTTCTTTGATGCAGCTCGGTCGAGCTCCGGTGAATAGAAGAGCTGAGATGTCAGGTAGGAAAGCCCACAGCGTGCGCCTGAGCTGTTGTGAGACCGCGGCGTGCTTACACTCACTGTGGGTTTGCCCCTCGCTGCAAACCGCCCACTTGTTCTGTCCGCCCGCCGGCGGGAGCAAGAGCCGGTAAATCTTGACCTTTAGGGCGTCCTCAGGGTATGCCTTGTCTCCAGTGCCTGGACCGCTTTATGGGCTACTGGGCCTTGACCCTTGGTCGACAGTTGTGAACCGTTCTCATCTGAGTATGATGAGCGTGTATCCAGTACCTCGTCTGTGGCTCTAGCGAGTGAGCCTGTGGACGGCTATTATGGTGCTTCCAAGCCAAACCCTGGTAGAGGTAGGGTCGTGTCCTAGGTAGCAAACGAAAGCGCTCCAACAACGGACCTTGGCTGGGGTTAGTTCTTCGATGAGCTCCGACAGGTAGCACGCCACTTTCTCGTGCACCTGTTAGCTCCACCTCCTACCGGAAGCCAGCCAAAAAAAAAACCATAAGTCTATTGGATTGAACTTCAATCCAATTGGCTGATTGCATCAGCCAATAGGATTTTTCCTACCTTAATTCCGATTGGCTGATAGGATTCTATCAGCCAATCGGAATTCAAGGGATGCCATCTTGGATGACGTAATTTAAAGGACCAGTCATTCAGTCGTCGGTCGACGGATGAAGAGGATGCTCCACGTTGGATGTCTTGAAGATGGACCCGCTCCGGAAGGATGAAGATAGGAGATGCCGCCTGGATGAAGCCTTCTGCCGGTCTGGATGTCCTCTGCTGGCAGGATAGGATGAAGACTTCGGACCCTCTGGAGGACCACTTGTGCCCGGCTGGGTGAAGACGGCTCAAGGTAGGGTGGTCTTCAAGGGGGTAGTGTTAGGTTTTTTTTAAGGGGGGATTGGGTGGGTTTTAGAGTAGGGTTGGGTGTGTGGGTGGTGGGTTTTAATGTTGGGGGGTATTGTATTTTTTTACAGGTAAAAGAGCTGATTACTTTGGGGCAATCCCCTGCAAAAGGCCCTTTTAAGGGCTATTTGTAATTTAGTATAGGGTAGGGAATTTTATTATTTTAGGGGCTTTTTTATTTTATTAGGGAAATTAGATTAGGTGTAATTAGTTTAAAATTCTTGTAATTCTTTTTTTTCGTTTTTTTTGTAATTTAGTTTATTTAATTTAATTGTAATTAATTGTAGGTAGTCTAGGTAATTAGTTTAATGATAGTGTAGTGTTAGGTGTAATTGTAACTTAGGTTAGGGTTTATTTTACAGATACTTTTGTACTTATTTTAGCTAGGTAGTTATTAAATAGTTAATAACTATTTAATAACTATTGTACCTAGTTAAAATAAATACAAAGTTGCCTGTAAAATAAATATAAATCCTAAGATAGCTACAATGTAACTATTAGTTATATTGTAGCTAGCTTAGGGTTTATTTTATCGGTAAGTATTTAGTTTTAAATAGGATTAATTTATTTAATTATGTTAAATTTATTTCGTTTAATTTAAATTATATTTAAGATAGGGGGGGTTAGACTTAGGGTTAGACTTAGGTTTAGGGGTTAATAAATTTAATATAGTAGCAGCGACGTTGGGGTCAGCAGATTAGGGGTTAATAAATGTAGGTAGGTGTCGGCGATGTTAGGGATGGCAGATTAGGGGTTAATAAAATGTAACTAATGTTTGCGAGGCGGGAGTGCGGCGGTTTAGGGGTTAATATATTTATTAAAGTGGCGGCGATGTCCGGTCGGCAGATTAGGGGTTAAACATTTTAGTTAAGTGTTTCCGATGTGGGGGGGCGGCCTTGGTTTAGGGGTTATTAGGTAGTTTATGGGTGTTAGTGTACTTTTAGCACTTTAGTTAAGAGTTTTATGTTCCGGCGTTAGCCCATAAAACTCCTAACTACTGACTTTTAAATGCGGTAGAAGTCTTAACAGGAGAGGGTCTACCGCTCACTTTTTCAGGCGATTGTAATACCGGCGTTATGCAAATCCCATTAAAAAGATAGGATACGCAATTGAGGTAAGGGGATTTGCGGTAAGCTAAAATCGCAGAAAAAAAGTGAGCGGTAGACCCTTTCCTGCCTGACTCGTAATACCAGCGGGCATTAAAAAGCACCCCTCAATGCTGCTTTTTAAGGCTAACGCAAGACTCATAATCTAGCCGTCTAACTGTTAAGAACATTTCATTATTGCCCCTTTAATGTCCTATTAAGAAAGCAAAACATGCTTCAGAGATCCCAGCACTAATAAACAAGCTTCTAAAGCACTGACTGTAGTTAGGGGATTTTCATTTGGACATGAGGGCCTCCATTACATATACAGCGTCGCCCGCAAAAGCCAGCGATGCCAGATTTTGCGCGATTTTGGTATTACATATACGGTGTAGCATACAAGTTACGCGCGTATTTTTCACCCTTCGCCCGTATTTTTTTTACTCATAGACTAACATAGAACAGACGCGCAATTTGGTATCCAATATACAGCGTAAGGACTTAAGCGCGCAGAATTCACAAAATCTACTCCATTCTCATCTCGCCACAAATTGCAGGTGCAGCAACCCTTGCACTGACTTAAAAACCAACGTAACTCTCTGAAGGCCTAACAAACGCATGCGTAATCACATACATATCAGCCACTTGATCTCAAACAGTTAAACCTCTTCTAAGCATTTATTAGTCCTGCCCCTGCAAGTGTGTCAAACCAATCACAAACAGCACAACCTCTCACCCAGAAGCCTTAAAACACTTGCCAGTGCACACCCTCATTAGCCACCATGTTTCCCCTGCTTTACATAGATAGACAGCCTCATGGGGCACATGGGGTGCTGGAAGCCCTACAAGCCCCTGTTGTTCATATATACCTGCTGATGCTCTAGTTGCTGCTGAGGTCCCTGGTCATGGTGCTGTAGCCGTCCCTGCTCCTGCTGCTGCTGTCCCTGGTGCTGCCCCTGCTGCTGTTGTTGCTGCAGCTGGTCATAGAATTACATACTGCGTATTTCCACTGCATGTAAGTGAAACTACTACATCCCACCCCCCTTCCCTTAACCACCCTAATTACTGAAAATATCTCATTTGTTTAATTCATGTTTAAGTCACTATGATTTATTGACTATCATTAAGAAGAATGAAAATGGATGTTTATACCTTATGTTCACACCTTCTGTAAATACATTATTATTTATATATATACCCATGTGGCAATTTATATTGGATGTGAGAAACCTTGATTTACATCTTAGAAGTGAATATTACTATATTTAGAACACAATATCTATCCGACGGCGCTAACTCAAAAGGACCTAAGCTCCTATAACAAATGGGATCCTAGTTACCCATAAAAATCTAACAGAAACAGTGGCAAGTGTAAGGAGTGCCTAGGATAAAAGGCCAGGTCAAAAGAGGGTGATGATGGAGTCCAACAGTGATATGGGCTAAAAATTATTATTTAATAACACATATTACAAATACAAAAAAGTACATGGATCCATGATACTTATAAAAACAATAATACAATAATGATGGTTCAATAATACAATAATACAATAATAAAATAATACAATGATATTGGTTAAAACCAGATGAGCATATGGTATAAAAACAATGACAAAACGTATGGCCAAAAATATGTGTGGAATTGACCCCTAGGGCACAATGTAAAGAATCGGGTAGGAGAAATTGAAATGGGAGAGCTCCACCATCTGCAGATGAACATATAGCTGAAAGTACTCAAGCACCAGCAGATGCAGCTGAAAATGTCCCACAAGCACCAGCAGATGCAGCTGAAAATGTCCTACAAGCACCAGCAGATGCAGCTGAAAATGTCCCACAAGCACCAGCAGACACAGCTGAACCTGCACCTCAAGCACCAGCAGATGCAGCTGAAAATGTCCCACAGGAACCAGCAGATGCAGCTGAACCTGCACCTCAAGCAACTAGAAGCCCTGCTGCTCAAGAGCCTGTGGATGCATTGTATTCTCCCCTGGGTGAGGAATACATTGCACTCCAGAGGAGGCTCATAACAAGCTGCGAGAGCAGACAAAGAGGCCAAGAGAGGTTTCACAGGAGCCAAGAGAGGTTCTTCAGGAGCCAAGAGAGGTTACACAAACGTAGCATAGAGCTGCAGAGGGACATGACAGCATCATTAAGTGGAATTGTTCAAAACCAGCCACAGATGATGCGAATTCTGTCTGATATGCAGATGCAGATGGACAATAGATGATGGGAACAAAATCAACTCTTGGGTGTGTTGGTTGAGCACTTTACACACTAGCAGGACACTGCCTCCAGCCTATCATCTGTGGCCAGCACTCCAGCAGAAACATATGAATCTTCTCAAACCAGGAGAACAAGGAAATCCACTACAGTCACCTCAGCCCCCTCATCCAAGAAGCCTAAAAAGAAATAAATATTCTTATAGTTCACCATAAATCTTGTCCTCTGTTATTTACCATATAATTGTCATCCACATCCATGTGAGGTGTGTTTTAGTACACTAATATTGTTAAAACATATAATAAGGCCTGTGTGGAAATGGCCCAAAAAAGGTAATATCATCATGTTTATGACATATTCATGTTCTATAAACCACATCACATAGTTGTGTATGAAGGGAACTTATAGTAATATTCAGAAACAGTGGTAAGTGTAAGGAGCACCTAGGATAAAAGGCCAGGTCAAAAGAGGGTGATGGTGGAGTCCAACAGTGATATGGGCTAAAAATTATTATTTAATAACACATATTACAAATACAAAAAAGTACATGGATCCATGATACTTATAAAAACAATAATACAATAATGATGGTTCAATAATACAATAATACAATAATAAAATAATACAATGATATTGGTTAAAACCAGATGAGCATATGGTATAAAAACAATGACAAAACGTATGGCCAAAAATATGTGTGGAATTGACCCCTAGGGCACAATGTAAAGAATCGGGTAGGAGAAATTGAAATGGGTGCAAAAAATATAAAAAATATTTTAAAGGTCAATGTGTGCAAAATGTATACAAAATGTGCAAAAATGTGCAGAGGTCCTGAGGATCTCAATGGTGTGACAATATCAATAAAATCCAAATGACTGTACAAAACAAGTCCGCTAATCCAATGTGATGATACAAGTGATAAAAAGTTCCTAATGATCCAAATAATAAAAGTTCCTAATGATCCAAAATGATCCAAATTATCCAACTGATCCAAATAAAAGGAGTGGAAAAACAAAAATATGAACAACACCAAAATAGTAAGTAAAAAATGTGAAAAACTGTGAAAAATAAGAAAAAATGTGAAAAGATAATCAAAGGTGATTATCAAGTATATCAAATAAGGATTCCAAGCTGATTAGGATTCAAAGCCAATGGGTGTAAAAATAATAATATGCAAAATAAAAATAAAAATAAAAATAACCAATTACTTGAAGAAAGTCAATAAAAAGCAAAAAACTCCATAACCTGTGAAGAAAAGAAATAGTACAACATAGAGCAGTATTGTTTAAAATAGACTCTGGATAATTGAAATATAACTCACCATATATGCCAACGCGTTTCGGCCCACCAATAGGGCCTTTTTCAAGACCTTATTTGATATACTTGATAATCACCTTTGATTATCTTTTCACATTTTTTCTTATTTTTCACAGTTTTTCACATTTTTTACTTACTATTTTGGTGTTGTTCATATTTTTGTTTTTCCACTCCTTGGATTACAATCACTTATTTGGATCAGTTGGATCATTTGGATCATTTTGGATCATTAGGAACTTTTATTATTTTGATCATTAGGAACTTTTTATCACTTGTATCATCACATTGGATTAGCGGACTTGTTTTGTACAGTCATTTGGATTTTATTGATATTGTCACACCATTGAGATCCTCAGGACCTCTGCACATTTTTGGACATTTTGTATACATTTTGCACACATTGACCTTTAATATATTTTTAATATTTTTTGCACCCATTTCAATTTCTCCTACCCGATTCTTTACATTGTGCCCTAGGGTTCAATTCCACACATATTTTTGGCCATACTTTTTGTCATTGTTTTTATACCATATGCTCATCTGGTTTTAACCAATATCATTGTATTATTGTATTATTTTATTATTGTATTATTGTATTATTGAACCATCATTATTGTATTATTGTTTTTATAAGTATCATGGATACATGTACTTTTTTGTATTTGTAATATGTGTTATTAAATAATAATTTTTAGCCCATATCACTGTTGGACTCCACCATCACCCTCTTTTGACCTGGCCTTTTATCCTAGGTGCTCCTTACACTTACCACTGTTTCTGAATATTACTATAAGTTCCCTTCATACACAACTATGTGATGTGGTTTATAGAACATGAATATGTCATAAACATGATGATATTACCTTTTTTGGGCCATTTCCACACAGGCCTTATTATATGTTTTAACAATATTAGTGTACTAAAACACACCTCACATGGATGTGGATGACAATTATATGGTAAATAACAGAGGACAAGATTTATGGTGAACTTTAAGAATATTTATTTCTTTTTAGGCTTCTTGGATGAGGGGGCTGAGGTGACTGTAGTGGATTTCCTTGTTCTCCTGGTTTGAGAAGATTCAGATGTTTCTGCTGGAGTGCTGGCCACAGATGATAGGCTGGAGGCAGTGTCCTGCTAGTGTGTAAAGTGCTCAACCAACACACCCAAGAGTTGATTTTGTTCCCATCATCTATTGTCCATCTGCATCTGCATATCAGACAGAATTCGCATCATCTGTGGCTGGTTTTGAACAATTCCACTTAATGATGCTGTCATGTCCCTCTGCAGCTCTATGCTACGTTTGTGTAACCTCTCTTGGCTCCTGAAGAACCTCTCTTGGCTCCTGTGAAACCTCTCTTGGCCTCTTTGTCTGCTCTCGCAGCTTGTTATGAGCCTCCTCTGGAGTGCAATGTATTCCTCACCCAGGGGAGAATACAATGCATCCACAGGCTCTTGAGCAGCAGGGCTTCTAGTTGCTTGAGGTGCAGGTTCAGCTGCATCTGCTGGTTCCTGTGGGACATTTTCAGCTGCATCTGCTGGTGCTTGAGGTGCAGGTTCAGCTGTGTCTGATGGTGCTTGTGGGACATTTTCAGCTGCATCTGCTGGTGCTTGTAGGACATTTTCAGCTGCATCTGCTGGTGCTTGTGGGACATTTTCAGCTGCATCTGCTGGTGCTTGAGTACTTTCTGCTATATGTTCATCTGCAGATGGTGGAGCTCTCCCAAGTGATGAGGATGGTGGAGCTCTCCCAAGTGAAGACGATGGTGGAGCTCTCCCAAGTGAAGAGGAGGGTGGAGCTCTCCCAAGTGAAGAGGAGGGTGGAGCTCTCCCAAGTGAAGAGGATGGTGGAGCTCTCCCAAGTGATGAGGAAGGTGGAGCTCTCAGGGTGGATTGATAGTCCCACTGATGACCAGTGTGTGACCACTCAACCTGTCCAGTTGGCACTTCTTGTGACATAGCCTGTGTGTAAAGCCATGACTGCCCTGAGATTGTGTTGGGGGGGGGGTAAATACATGGACCCTTTGTGGCTGTCTTGGCTCCCCCTCAAAGCCAAAAGAAGAATATTCCTCTGGCCAAGAATCTTGCCAGGGGTCATATGTCAATGGTGGTGGCATCACTTCCGGGTCCTCAACTGAAGCCATTCAACCCTGCTCATGCCTGGGTGCATACTGTTCATGTGGTTGCCTGAAGACTGGTGGTGGTGGCTGCATGCCTGTGACTGGTGGTGGAGGTGGTGGCATGCCTGTTTGCATCCTCGTGACAGGAGGTTCTGTGGAGGAGTCAAATGATGAGAGGGATTAGTACATTCATATATATGTCCATGTGGGCATACAATGTACATTGATACATGCTAGGGCCTATACTGATTCTCATGTCAAACTCTATAACATGCATGTGCATATTGTGATTTGTGATATGAGGGATTTTAATATGCGCAGTATACAGGTATGTGTTTCATACAATAGTTATGTGTACATGTCAATGATGGAAAAAATGTGTTCTTTAAGTGACACTATGGTCACACAATTTACTTTAGCCTGATGTAGGCACAGAACCTGCTTTCTTGAGCTAAAAGTATTGTGATGGCTATAGTGTCCATTTACTGAAAACTCTACATGTGGCTTGTGGCCTGTGTTACTCTGAGACATGTTAGTATTGCACTATTCCACCTCATATCATGAATTGCATTGTGTTAAGTAGCATTAATGTGAAATATAATTGTACATGTTTTTGTTAGTAGCCCAAATACCATGCTCCTCATTGTGTACATGAATATGTGACATTAAAGGATGTTATATCTCAAATACATATAATACTAGTGTGTGGGATGTTACTCACCAGCATGATGTTCTGTGGTTGCAGCCCCTGAGTCACAAGCCCCTGGAAGTCCACGGACTGCTGTGATACTCAATGACCTGCGCATCATCTCCTGCCAGGTGTTATATTCTATGTCCAGGGGTGGACCACCGCCTGTTCCCCTCTGGTGCATAGCTTCCTGCCCCATCTTTTCTTTCACCCTCCTCTTGCAGTCATTGCACCGCTTTTTAAGGCCCTCAACAGTTCTCCTCTGCGGGGCCACACTGTTGACGGCATCCTCTACCACCAATCATGCTGTTTTACGCCTTTTGGCACTGCCTTTACCCTTCTCCTGGCCAAAGAGGGCACTGTAATTGTCCATGATGGCCTGGACTAGGGCAACATTTTCATTGAATCAGAAGTTTGGACATCTCATCCTCTCATCCTCCGTGGACACCTGGCTTGCTCCCTGCGATGTCCCTCGTGTGGGTTCCTCCCTATCCTCTCCCTCCTCCCCCCTTCTGTCCCCATGTGCACCCTCTGTCCCTCTTCTAGATGTGCCTGGTCTCTGGGGCTCTCGGGCATCTCCCTTCCCATCATCCCTTCTAGCTCTCCCTCTCCCCACTCCACTTACTTCCTGACGGGGACCCCACTGCTCCTCCTGTCCTCTACAATACTCCTCTCCCTGCCACTCCTCTCCCCTCCTCCCATCCGCCCTACCTCTCCTTGCCATCCTCACACTACACACACTCACACACTCACACTCACTCCCAGTTCAATCACAACCAAACACTCAGTCTATCACAATGTAAAATTGAAATAAAATGTGTGAGGTGTTAGAAAAAAAAGTGTGGTGTCTTTGTATATGTATGTATGCAAAATGTGTGCAATATGTAAAAATATGTGTAAGTGTGCAAGCTTAATCAACCAACAATGCGACCTAACTAACTCCTCTGTTTGCGCCTCTCTCTCTACTCTGACTAATGCTCCACTCCACTGTAGTGTGCTGTAGCTCAACGAACCATCCAAACACACTGAAGAAAATGGCGGCTGCGCATGGGTTTATATATGAATTTTGAATAGCGTAATTACGTGTTGCATTTTTAGATGAAGTCGTGGTTCATTTTTACGAGTGTTAGCCTAATTTGCATAAAACTACTCTTTATTGAGACTTTACATGGACAAAATACAGGCATAATTTACTTGCGACGACTAAAATGTGTATTTTCGTACATTTCGGAAGATCGTCAGTTTGTCCTACTTACGCCAGTTTAGCATCTAACGGCGCAGTATATGTAATACCCCAATGTGCAAGGTGAAATTACGGGCAGCGCAGGTTCCCACGCTTGCGCCGAAACCTGCACCGTATATCGGATCGCGCCCGAGGTGGTTAAGCCCTCAGCTTCACTTGCTGTAATTGTTCCAAATGGCAGTGCCCTTTTTTGGTTACTGGACATAAAGTCTATTGTGAGAGGCTAATGGAATGCACATAGCTGTGTATGGAACATCACAAGTTAATTGCACTGCTACATTAACATCATAAGAATGCACATTTCTGTTCAGTGCTATGGCGAACCCATTTAAATAAATAGTTCCAGACTTACAGAATGTAACCTAAAATCCATCAGAAAGACGTTGACATTTTCTTTTCTACTTTAACTACGTGTTAGATTGTATTCCTATTGGGAAATATTTTACATTAACCCTTTAGCTGCCAATAAAGATTACAGTCTGCTTTGTAACTTTTATAGTTATGTGATAAGCTGAGTGCAGTTGTACTTTTTATCATCCAGTGAGGGGTTAATCACATTCCCTGTGAGCTGGTCTGGTGCAGCCTGAGAGAGGAAAGCAGTCTCTGTAATTGTTGGCTGAAAACCAAAACACAATCTGGCGTTTCCAGGTCTGAGTTAACAAAAGAACAAAGCAGTTACAGTTTTCTAGTACAAACATATGAAATAAATAAAAATGACTTAATTTCCCCCAAGATTGGCTACAAGGCTGAGGCTCACATAGCAACTGTGTGCAGACCGTGGGTGCAGCTACATCACATGAATTCCTGTGCTGGGCCCTGCGCATGCGTATGTGCTATACTAACAATTTATTGGATACTGTATGTAACAAAATGGTAAAGTAACCAGATGTCACTAGTGCACATTTTCATACCTTCCAGTAGTTCCAGGAGGGCCAATGTTCTTGTAGGTGGAGCTACAATTGGAGGGGTGTGGCTTTAGGTGCATCATGGGTAGGGTCATGTACCTGGTGTGCAGAGTCAGAAAGGTTGTGGGAGGAGCTGGGGTAGTCTCTGCATTTGCTCTGGAATCCAGGACATTTGCCTTTAAGTGGAAGCAACAGGTCCATAATATAGAATTTGAAAAATCACATGAGCTGCCAATTAAGGGCTAGATTACAAGCGGAGCTCTAAATTATTGGGCGCCATTTACCCGTTTCTGGGTGCGCAATAAATAATCAGACATTACAAGTGGCTGGTTATTGCTACTGTGAACTCATAATGGCTGAATTGTTATCGCGCACCCACAAACAGGAAGATTAGCACTACAAAAATTAGATCTCTGGTTAATTTTCTAAAAGTGACCCAAATACACTCAAAATAAAGGGCATTATAGTTTTTTATTAAAAAATAAGTAGCATTTAAAAAAAATAAAAAAACTGCACTAGGCAGTTTTGCGGCTTTAAAGTTGGTGGGAGTGGAAAAAACGGCACTGAAAAGTGTCTTTACATTGCGGTCTATGGGAACTGTTTGTTCCCATAGACCGCAATGTAAATATATATTTTAAAGCTTATATACATATATATTTGTGTGTTAATATCTGTATATACACATATTAACACATAAATATATATACAATATATGTATATAATCATATACATATATATAAAAATGCTGCCCATCGCTGCGCTTACCCCCTTCGCTGTGCGAGGTTCTAATGCTGTCTCTGAGCTCGCGTTCGCATTGTGATTTACTTGTAATACCAGCACACATTATCGTTCACTGGCATTACAACGTGGATCCCTAATATCGCTTGCACGCAATTTATATTTAGCGCTCCACTTGTAATCTATCCAGTAAATACATGGTTAAAGGGACACTGTACTATAAAACTGTTTTCTCCTTAATACGTCCATATGACTTGTACCCTAATGCAGAGCATTACAGAAATAGTTAAAACGTTTCCTTTATTGAGCATCTGTTAAAAGTACAATTCCATACTTATTTACACTGTGCAAACAATACCCATTGACGCATTTCGCGTGTAACAATGCTGCACTTTATCAAAGATGGAATCCTGATTGACATACACCAACCTTTTAAACTCACGACTTCCCACCAGATGTGACGTTTGCATCTTCTCTTTTGCACAATCCTACTAAGTAAAAGTGTTCAAACGTCACTAGATCTCACCCTCTAGTTGTTAACTATTTAATGCTACTTTAAGATTCATTCTCTCACGATGACAACAATATTGTCACTGAGGGTAGAATGTCCCTCCTCATCACCTACCCTTCTTGCAAAACTTAGTCTAATGAACTGAAGGGAAGTATATGATGGACAAAAGACAGTGATCATTTTCTTTGTGCTTATTCCCAGTTGATTAATTCAAACATATAATAAAGGGACATATTCTATTGCAGTTGAAAAGCTTATCAATACTTTTTCCCCCTGAAAATTTGCCATTAAAGGGACATGAAACCCAAAATATTTTCTTTTGTGATTCAGACTGCGCATACTATTTTAAAAAAAGTTTCCAATTTACTTCTATTATAAAATTTGGTAGGCATCTGGAGCAGTACATGGGCCGGCTCCTAAGCATACATCCCTGCTCTTCAACAAAAGATATCAAGAAAATGAAGAAACATTAAAAATAGAAGTAAATTAGAAAGTTATTTAAAATTGCTGCTCTATCTGAATCATAAAATAAAATAAAAATTGGGTTTCATATCCCTTTAATCTCTATAGGATTTTTTTTTACCTAACTCTTTTGATAAGATGTTGTACTGTAAAATGTTAACAAAATGAAATAAGTCATCCTGGCTTACAAAAGAGTTCCTAATCCCAGTATTAATGTGTTTCCACCCATACAGAACAGGACAGAATGCCTCACTTTTATGGAGAATTCTCAGATTTCATGTCACACCCAGACTACGGTTAACAAGTGATGAGGCTGTTTAAACACAGCTGGGGAATAAAGCAACCACTAGCTGTTCACATATGCTGGTGGGATATCACTTTGTGATAGAAATATTCTCAGCTCTTAGCCCACTGGTCACAGGGCAACACAGATTTCTTGTGTCAGGGATTTGCTGACTATGGTCCTTGTTAGGGTATTTGCTATAACATTGTGTCCATGATGTTACTAAGGTCACCTGGGGTGGTATTAAAGGGATATAAAGCACCTTGCAATTAGAAGACTTTTATGTGGTGTTGCAATAAATTAACATACCAGACAAGTGTGAAACTTTGTGAATATATTAAAACCTTTTTAGCTATAATTGTTAGACTTGTAAAGTTTTCAGTCTTCACTTCCAGTACTCAGAATTGGAAAACCAACAATTTCCAAAGTTAAAGGGATTGTAAACGCCAAAAAAATATTTTATGATTTGGATAAAACATACAATTTTAAATAACTTTCCAATTTACTTCTATTATTAAATTTTCTTCATTCTCTTTTTATCCATTGCTGAAGGACCAGCATTGCACTACTGGCAGCTAGCTGAACACATTTAGTTAGCCAATCACAAGAGACAAATGTGTGCAGGCACCAATCAGCAGCAGCTCCCACTAGTGTATGATATATGCATACTTTTTTTTTTAACAAGGGATACTAAGAGAATGAAGCACATTTGAAAATATAAGTGAATTTAAAAGTGTCTTAAAATGACCGGCTCTATATGAATCATGCACATTAAAATTAGATTTTCCTATCCCTGTAAAAAATTGCATACTTCTCAATCTCCCAGTTATAGGAATCAATATGATGGCATCTACAAGTTGATAAATATGTTATGGCCCAGAGTAGAGCATTTAGGCACTTTGGAGATTAATTCCGATGGTTTGTAAAGCAGCAAATCTAATGAGCCCATATTCTTGTGTGCAATGTTGGCTTTATTAGGGCTTAGCAAAGCATTATGGGAATCCTAAGCAATCTTGAGTTAATTTACTGCATTTGTTTCCAGTAGAAATTTATCCTTGAAACAAAAATCTAACTTTTCATGTTTGGTCTACAGCTCCCCCTGGTGTCTGACTCTAATTACTACAGAAATACAGGTGATGAATTAGACATAAAGGACTCTGTTTAACAAAGTTTGGCGGACCTGATCCGACATTGCGGATCAGGTCCGCCAGACCTCGCTGAATACGGAGAGCAATACGCTCTCCGTATTCAGCATTGCACCAGCAGCTCACAATGGAATCAACATGAATTTATTTCAGTTTTTAATAGAAGCATTGGAATCAACATGATTATTTTGGGGGGCTTTTTTATTTTATTAGGGGGATTAGTTTAGGTGTAATTAGTTTAAAAATCTTGAAATTATTTTATTATTTTCTGTAATTTAGTGGGGGGGGGTTCCGTACTTTAGATCATTTTATTTCATTTAACCCCTTAATGACCGGACCATTTTTCAATTTTCTTACCCTTAATGACAATGGCTATTTTTACATTTCTGCACTGTTTGCGTTTAGCTGTAATTTTCCTCTTACTCGTTTACTGTACCCACACATATTATATACCGTTTTTCTCGTCATTAAATGGACTTTCTAAAGATACCATTATTTTCATCATATCTTATAATTTACTAAAAAAAAATGATAAAATATGAGGAAAAAATGGAAAAAAACACACTTTTTCTAACTTTGACCCCCAAAATCTGTTACACATCTACAATCACCAAAAAACACCCATGCTAAATAGTTTATAAATTTTGTCCTGAGTTTAGAAATACCCAATGTTTACATGTTCTTTGCTTTTTTTGCAATTTATGGGGCAATAAATACAAGTAGCACTTTGCTATTTCCAAACCACTTTTTTTCAAAATTAGCGCTAGTTACTTTGGAACCCTGATATCTGTCAGGAATACCTGAATATCCCTTGACATGTATATATTTTGTTTTAGAAGACATCCCAAAGTATTGATCTAGGCCCATTTTGGTATATTTCATGCCACCATTTCACCGCCAAATGCGATAAAAAAAAAAAAAAGTTCACTTTTTCACAAATTTTGTCACAAACTTTAGGTTTCCCACTGAAATTATTTACAAACAGCTTCTGCAATTATGGCACAAATGGTTGTAAATGCTTCTCTGGGATCCCCTTTTTCAGAAATAACAGACTTATATGGCTTTGTGGTTGCTTTTTGGTAATTAGAAGGCCGCTAAATGCCGCTGCGCACCACACATGTTTTATGCCCAGGAGTGAAGGGGTTAATTAGGGAGCTTGTAGGGAGCTTGTAGGGTTAATTTTAGCTTTAGTGTAGTGTAGTAGACAACCCCAAGTATTGATCTAGGCCCATTTTGGTATATTTTATGCCACCATTTCACCGCCAAATGCGAGCAAATTAAAAAAAAAACTTTACATTTTTCACAATTTTAGGTTTCTCACTGAAATTATTTACAAACAGCTTGTGCTATTATGGCAGAAATTGTTGTAAAAGCTTCTCTGGGATCCCCTTTGTTCAGAAATAGCAGACTTATATGGCTTTGGCGTTGCTTTTTGGTAATTAGAAGGCCGCTAAATGCTGCTGCGCACCACACGTGAATTATGCCCAGCAGTGAAGGGGTTAAATTAGGAAGCTTGTAGGGAGCTTGCAGGGTTAATTTTAGAGATCAGCCTCCCACCTGACACATCCCACTTCCTGATCCCTCCCAAACAGCTCTCTTCCCTCCCCCACACCACAATTGTTACCGCCATCTTAAGTACTGGCAGAAAGTCTGCCAGTACTAAATAAAAGATTTTTTTTTTTTTTTTAAATAAAAATTATAAAATATTTTAGTTGTGATAGACCCCTGCCTTAGCACCAACCTCCCTGATCCCCCCCTCCAGCTCTCTAACCCTCTCCCCTACCTAATTACCGCCAGACAGCTGCCAGACAGCTGCCAGTACCCAGTTTGGCCCCACAAACCAAACTATTTTAATTTTATTTATAACTTTTATTTGTATTTTTAATTATTTCTGTAGTGTAGCAGCCCCCCCCACAATACCCCCACCCCCTCCCCCTCCCAGATCCTTTTATATGTAAAAAAAAAAAATTAACTTTTTTTCCCCCTTCCTTCCTTCATTGGTGTCAGTGTGGCTAATGTGTGCGCGTGCACACGCGTGCCCCGTGCACGTGTGCGCGCATTGTGCACGCGCGCGCACACGTTCCCTCCTCCCACCGGACAAAGGCACCATCGGCACCATCACTACCGGTGCAGAGAGGGCCACAGAGTGGCTCTCTCTGCATCGAAGGCTTGTAAAGGGGTATTGCAGGATGCCTCCATATCGAGGCATCACTGCAATACCCTCAGAGCTGCTGGAAGCGATTGTGATCACTTCCAGCACTCTGTTAGACAACTGACGTACCAGGTACGTCTATTGTCATTAACAGTTAGTTTTTGCATGACGTACCTGGTACGTCAGTTGTCATTAAGGGGTTAAATTAATTGTATTTAATTTAGGTAATTGATTTAATTGTAGTGTTAGGTGTAATTGTAACTTAGGTTAGATTTTATTTTACAGGTAAATTTCTCTTTATTTTAACTAGGTAGTTATTAAATAGTTAATAGCTATTTAATAACTATTGTACCTAGTTAAAATAAATACAAAGTTGCCTGTAAAATAAAAATAAACCCTAAGATAGATACAATGTAACTATTAGGTATATTGTAGCTAGCTTATGGTTTATTTTATAGGTAAGTATTTAGTTTGAAATAGCAATAATTTAGTTAATTGTAGTAATTTTATATAGATGTATTTAAATTATATTTAAGTTAGGGGGGGGTTAGGGTTAGACTTATGTTTAGGGGTTAATAACTTTATTATAGTGGCGGCAACGTTGGGGGCGGCAGATTAGGGGTTAATAAGTGTAGGTAGGTGGCGGCGACATTGGGGGTGGCAGAATAGGGGTTAATAAATATAATGTAGGTGTCGGTGATGTTGGGGGCAGTAGATTAGGGGTTCATAGGTATAACGTAGGTGGCGGCGGTGTCCGGAGCAGCAGATTAGGGGTTAATAATATAATGTAGGTGTCAGCGATGTCGGGGCGGCAGATTAGGGGTTAATAAGTGTAAGATTAGGGGTGTTTAGACTCGGGGTTCATGTTAGGGTGTTAGGTGTAAACATAAATTTTCTTTCCCCATAGGAATCAATGGGCTGCGTTAGGAGCTGAACGCTGCTTTTTTGCAGGTGTTAGGTTTTTTTCAGCCAGCTCTCCCCATTGATTCCTATGGGGAAATCGTGCACGAGCAAGTTTTACCAGCTCACCGCTAACGTAAGCAGTGCTGGTATTAGAGTGAGATGTGGAGCAAAATTTTACTCTCCGCTCACTTTTTTGTGGCTAACGCCAGGTTTGTAAAAATCTATAATACCAGCGTTGTCTGTAGGTGAGCGGTGAGCAGAAACTGCTCGTTAGCACCGCACCCCTGTTACTGCAAAACTCGTAATCTAGGCGTTAATTTGTTAATTGCTGACATGAGACAAGCCCCACTGGTGCACTGAGCAGCTGCAGTATTTAAAATGCTGGTGCACTGAGAATATCTAGCTATGTCTCACATGCACGTGCAGAGAAAAATGTTAACACTAAAACAGTGATACTTTTTACTAAAAGCATTTTTGCCAATACCTGTATTTTGCAAATATGTTTCTATTCAAAGAAGTAGTTCATCTATGAGCATTTACATTTTGACCGGAATGCCCCTTTAAAGAGGCATATAAAGGAATCAGATATTTCTTTTATGTTTTCCGGAATTTAATATTTTACAATTTTACAATATTAAAACACAGATATATAGTACATTGCTATTAATACTTATATATATACATAGTGCTGCAGAATCTGTTGGCGCTCTACAAATAACCGATAATAATAATATGCAATTAATGTGCATCTTACGTTTAAAAAAAGAGGTAAAAATCATTTTTGCACGATGAAAGTAATATTTATTGTTTTGTCTTTCCGTTCTTAATAACCATTTCATACACAGCTTATCTGCCTGGTTTTATTGCATCACTTATGCACTTTACCTATTTGACAGTGGCACATTTATCTGCCACTTGTCTCTGTGACACTTTGTCAGAGTAATACTCTTTCACAGTTCATATCAGTGAAGCTCAACTCCACACGCTATATCTCCCCTCACACGTTATATATCACCTCTCTCATCTCAAACGTTATATCACCTCTCTCACCTCACCCGTTATATCACCTCTCTCATCTCACACGTTATATCTCCTCTCTCACCTCATACGTTATATCACCTCTCTCACCTCACACGTTATATCTCCTCTCTCACCTCATACGTTATATCACCTCTCTCACCTCACACGTTATATCACCTCTCTCACCTCACACGTTATATCACCTCTCTCACCTCACACGTTATATCACCTCTCTCACCTCACACATTATATCTCCCCTCTCACCTCACACGTTATATCTCCCCTCTCACCTCACACGTTATATGATCTCCTCTCTCACCTCACACGTTATATCTCCCCTCTCACCTCACACGTTATATCTCCCCTCTCACCTCACACGTTATATAACCTCTCTCACCTCATACGTTATATCACCTCTCTCACCTCACACGTTATATCTCCCCTCTCACCTCACACATTATATAACCTCTCTCACCTAATACGTTATATCACCTCTCTCACCTCACACTTTATATCTCCCCTCTCACCTCACACGTTATATCACCTCTCTCACCTCACACATTATATCACCTCTCTCACCTCACACGTTATATCACCTCTCTCACCTCACACGTTATATCTCCCCTCTCACCTCACACGTTATATAACCTCTCTCACCTCATACGTTATATCACCTCTCTCACCTCACACGTTATATCTCCTCTCTCACCTCATACGTTATATCACCTCTCTCACCTCACACGTTATATCTCCCCTCTCACGTTATATTGCCTCTCTCACCTCACACGTTATATCTCCTTTCTCACCTCACACGTTATATCTCCTCTCTCACCTCACACGTTATATCACCTCTCTCACATCACATGTTATATCACCTCTCTCATCTCACACGTTATATCACCTCTCTCACCTCACACGCTATATCACCTCTCTCACCTCACACGTTATATGATCTCCTCTCTCACCTCACACGTTATATGTCCTCTCTCACCTCACACGTTATATCACCTCTCTCACCTCACATGTTATATCACCTCTCTCACCTCACATGTTATATCACCTCTCTCACCTCACACGTTATATCACCTCTCTCATCTCACACGTTATATCTCCTCTCTCATCTCACACGTTATATCTCCTCTCTAACCTCATACGTTATATCACCTCTCTCACCTCACACGTTATATCTCCTCTCTCACCTCACACGTTATATAACCTCTCTCACCTCACATGTTATATCACCTCTCTCACCTCACACGTTATATAACCTCTCTCACCTCACACTTTATAAAACCTCTCTCACCTCACACGTTATATCACCTCTCTCACCTCACATGTTATATCACCTCTCTCACCTCACACGTTATATCACCTCTCTCACCTCACACGTTATATCTCCTCTCTCATCTCACACGTTATATCTCCTCTCTAACCTCATACGTTATATCTCCTCTCTAACCTCATACGTTATATCACCTCTCTCACCTCACACGTTATATCTCCTCTCTCACCTCACACGTTATATCGCCTCTCTCACCTCACACGTTATATCACCTCTCTCACCTCACATGTTATATCACCTCTCTCATCTCACACGTTATATCACCTCTCTCACCTCACACGTTATATGATCTCCTCTCTCACCTCACACGTTATATCTCCTCTCTCACCTCACACGTTATATCACCTCTCTCACCTCACATGTTATATCACCTCTCTCACCTCACATGTTATATCACCTCTCTCACCTCACACGTTATATCACCTCTCTCACCTCACAAGTTATATGATCTCCTCTTTCACCTCACACGTTATATCTCCTCTCTCACCTCACCCGTTATATCACCTCTCTCATCTCACACGTTATATCTCCTCTCTCACCTCATACGTTATATCACCTCTCACCTCACACGTTATATCTCCCCTCTCACCTCACACGTTATATCGCCTCTCTCACCTCACACGTTATATCTCCTTTCTCACCTCACACGTTATATCTCCTCTCTCACCTCACACGTTATATCACCTCTCTCACCTCACATGTTATATCACCTCTCTCACCTCACACGTTATATGATCTCCTCTCTCACCTCACACGTTATATCACCTCTCTCACCTCACACGTTATATCACCTCTCACCTCACATGTTATATCACCTCTCTCACCTCACACGTTATATCTCCTTTCTCACCACACACGTTATATCACCTCTCTCACCTCACACGTTATATGATCTCCTCTCTCACCTCACACGTTATATATCTCCTCTCTCACTTCACACGTTATATCACCTCTCTCAACTCACACGTTATATCACCTCTCTCACATCACACGTTATATATAACCTCTCTCACCTCACACGTTATATGATCTCCTCTCTCACCTCACACGTTATATCTCCTCTCTCACCTCACACGTTATATCACCTCTCTCACCACACACGTTATATCACCTCTCACCTCACATGTTATATCACCTCTCTCACCTCACACGTTGTTACGGGGTTACCAAGGGTTAGTACCAGGGAACAATGTCCTGCATACAGAATCAGCACTTCACAACCTCGATCAGTTTCCCTGCAAACATGAGACCAAGCTCCACATTTCAGGTTTAAAAAAGAATATATTTATTAAAGGCTGAATGCCTAGTATTGTCAGGGTATTCACTATTACAATCCTGTCCCTTTAATTCTGAATCCTCTCTCCCTATTTAAGGCCCCTCCTCTCTATGCTCCTCGCTTGGTAATTTGAATCAGTTACTTAATGTGACTCCTCTCTGAAGACACCTAGCCCTTTCCTCAATCTGTGGGGATTTCTTACTTGTTGCTTTGAATCTTTGCAGCCTACATTAATCCTTCATTGCTGTGTGCCGGTCTGCCTCTTTTGTTACTTGCAGTTTCTTAGGAACCAAAGGAGCAGCTTTCAATTCCCTAACTGTTACACCGGGTGGCTGTGACGTCACACCCGGCATCTCAGCGTGTCTGCAGCGCGTGTACCGCGCTGTGTCCTTTCAACAAACAAGCATTCAGGATACCGTAAGGCTTTCATCTGGCTCTAACTTAGCCTTCCAAATAACCATCAGGAATTGGTCTGTATATTTTATTACTCTAGTTGGATATCATTATGTCTCTCAAGTAAGCAAACTAACTAAGCACTGTATTCAATGACTGTTACTATCACTAAACTGCAGGATTAACTTCAACTGCCTGTTACATTGCCTACTCTGTTTGAACTGCTGCTTGCTTAACATCATTTGCTGTGACCACCCTGAACTTGACTAAGTGACTTATCGTTTGTTACTAACTTATCCTTGCATAAACAATATCTGTTAACATAATCTGTATATCATTCTATCTACATATGATATACCCTGAAGTGCTGAATTCCTAACAAATACATTCTGGCCTTATAACAATATCTCTTTGTACTACATCTGTTTGTATTACATTCCATTTCACTATCTATCTTCTCTGTATATGTGTCAGCTATATCACATTTAATCACTAGTTAATTAGTTGATTAACTTCCTATCCAATCTATAGATACTCCTCTTATCTGTTGAGATACTGACATCCTGTAACCTGGTTGCGTGACAGCTCCGTTTTCACTCTGTACCCTGCAGTAGTGACCCTCAGTTCAATGAGCAAAACCGGATTCCTGTAAGTTAAATCTGTGTGAATCCAAGGTTTGGTGTGAGGCTGAGTGGTCCTACTATAGCGGATACTAGGTACCTGAACCCATTTACCACCTGTTCTAACACATAACTTTACAGAACATAACATATTACCAAGCCCAATAAAAGTACCTCTATCCACTATCATGGAGTTGAGTGAGCTTTCCAATAGAGTGGGTTCTCTAGCACAAAGCATGGATAGTATGTTACAGGGTTTAAGAGAGATACAAATTGAGAACCAGAATATTAGAAAATTTATTAATGAGCATATGGCAACTAAACCTTCTACTTCTGTGATTACACCTGAGCCTGTTGTCAGTCCGCCAGAGAAATTCTCTGGGGACAGGTCCATGTTCAGAGACTTTAGAAATTCTTGCACTCTTATGTTCACTTTGAAACCTAGGTCGTATCCTACTGACAGAATCAGAGTTTTGACTGTGATTTCTTTTTTGCGTGGAGAAGCTAGATCTTGGGCCAACGCTTTCTATGAGACTGATGATCCCATATTAAATTCTCTTGATTCCTTTTTTTCTACGATGTCCCTTTTATATGAGGATCATAACAAGCAGAATACTGCTGAAACAGCTTTGAGATCCTTACGCCAAGGGAAAAGGATGGTAGAGGAATACATAACGGACTTTAAAAGATGGGCTCCTGACACTTTATGGAACAACCCAGCTCTGAAAAATCAATTTCGCTTGGGCCTCAGTGACTCATTAAAAGATGAACTTGCTAGAGGTATCATTCCAGATGTCCTTGAGGATCTCATGACTTTATGTATTGGTATTGACCGGAGACTCCGGGAAAGGAAATATGAAAAATCCACAACTGACATTACTCCTAAGAAATACACTCCCTATCATGCAAATCTTCCTACCCATGCTACCAAGAATGTTGATGAACCCATGGATGTTGCCGTGATTAGAGGCCCTCTAAAGCCTGAAGAGAAAGCCAGACGCAAACTGCTTAATTTATGCCTATATTGTGCTGAAAAGGATCATGGCGTAAGGGATTGCCCATCTCTCCTTCGTCAAAAGAAGGGTAAGAGAGTGAGATTTAAGCACAATGTAAATATGGTTAATAATAATTTGCTTCATTTATCAATCCCTCTCTCGTTACAGTGGGATCAGCAGAAGATAGACGTACAGGCCGTAATTGACTCTGGAGCATCTGGGAATTTCATAGATTTAGTTTTTGTTGATAAGCACAAAATACCACTAATAAAAAAGAGTGTTGCACTAGCCATCCGTTTGGTTGATGGTTCATTTTTTAGTTCTGGTCCAATCTCACACCATACAGTTCCACTTAAGGTTACCACAGACTCTGGGCATACTGAGTTGATATCTTTTGATGTTTTACCAAGTTCTGTCTACCCTATGATACTTGGTATTCAGTGGTTGTCTATGCATAACCCCACTATTTCTTGGACAGACTCTACTGTAGTTTTTGATTCTCAGTACTGCAAACAATTCTGCACTAATTCTCATACACTTTGTCATATTAATGTAGAGACATTACCAGATTGCTACAAAGAATATGCTGATGTTTTTGATAAGGTTGAGGCAGCCACACTTCCACCACATAGAAAGTATGACTGCCCTATTGATCTCATTCCTAACTGCACCATTCCATATGGTCATATATATCCTTTGTCTCAACCTGAATTAGCACACCTTAAGGAATATCTAGACGAAAACTTGAAAAAAGGGTTTATACGTCCATCCACTTCCTCTGCAGGTGCTGCTATGTTTTTTGTGAAAAATAAAGATGGCAGTTTACGCCCCATTATAGATTACAGACAACTGAATAAATGTACTAAGAAAAACAGATATCCCCTGCCTCTCATTCCTGAATTAATTGAACGCCTTCAGGGTGCCACCATCTACACCAAGCTCGATCTTAGGGGTGCATACAATTTAATCAGGATGAGAGCAGGGGATGAGTGGTTAACGGCTTTCCGTACACGATACGGACTTTACGAATACACAGTAATGCCGTTTGGGCTCTGCAACGCCCCAGCCACTTTCCAGTGCTTCATAAATGATGTTTTTCACGACCTTCTGGATGTATGTATTGTTATCTATTTAGATGACATTCTTGTCTATTCAGACACTTTTGAAAACCATTTAAAACATGTAAAATTAGTTTTATCTCGTTTAAGACAACATCATCTCTACGCCAAACTAGAGAAATGTATATTTAATACTAACTCTATTTCATTTTTGGGTTACTGTATCTCTCCTACTGGGATTACTATGGAGACCAGTAAAGTAGAAGCTATACTCAAATGGCCAGTACCCTCATGTAAAAAAGATGTCCAGAGGTTTCTTGGTTTTGCGAATTTTTATAGAAAATTCATTAAAGATTTTTCACACATTGTCAAACCATTAACAACTTTAACTAAGAAACATATCAGGTTTTCATGGGATAGTAGAGCTCAGGACTCTTTCACTACCCTCAAGAATAAATTTACTTCAGCCCCTATTTTGCAATTCCCAGATCCCAGTTGTCATTTTACGCTTGAGGTTGATGCTTCTGAATTTGCAATAGGGGCTGTTCTTTCCCAGAGGGCCTCTCAAGAACAGCCATTACATCCTGTTGCATTCTACTCTCGTGTCATGAGCTCAGCTGAGATAAACTATGGTATTGGTGATAAGGAATTGCTTGCCATCAAATCCGCATTGGAATTCTGGAGGCATATCCTGGAAGGTACAAAATTTCCTATTACTATTTACACAGACCATCGTAACTTAGAGTATTTAAAGTCAAACAAGACCCTGACTTCTCGTCAAGTTCGCTGGAGCCTTTTCTTCTCACGTTTTGATTATGTGATCACCTATCGTCCAGGTTCTAAGAATCTTAAGGCAGATACCCTCTCTCGTATACCTCCTAAGCCACAAGATCATCTGACACCTGCCTCAGTGATACCTGCGGACAGAATCATTTGTTTAACAAACGATTTCTTGGAGACCCTAAAGCTGCAACAGAAGGAAGATTCGTTAATAACACACCTCAATTTAAATAAACATTCTGATGAACTGTTCTATCATCATGATCAACTATACGTACCCAAGGTTCTCAGGAATCAGCTTTTAGCAGCAGCTCATGATTCCTCTTTAGCAGGTCATCCTGGCGTACATAGGACTCTTCATATCCTTTCAAGGAATTATTGGTGGCCCAAAATGTCTGATACAATCAAGCAATACATCAAAACATGTTTTCTTTGCACTACTAAAAAACATCAACATACACGTCCCTACGGATACCTTCTATCTCTTCCAATACCTGAAAGACCTTGGACAGATATTGCCATGGACTTTATTGTCGATCTGCCACCTTCTGCTAACTTCAACACTATCATGGTCGTTGTTGATCTTTTTTCTAAAATGGCCCATTTCTTGCCACATAGAGGTCTACCCACAGCTCCAGAAACAGCTACTCTTTTCATAGATCATATTGTCAAATTACATGGTCTACCAAATTCCATTACTACTGACAGAGGTTCTCAGTTTACCTCTAGATTTTGGGAACATCTTTGTAAATCCCTCAACATCTCTAGGAGGTTAAGTACAGCTTTTCATCCACAAACCAATGGGCAGACTGAGAGAACAAATCAAGCCCTGGAACAGTATCTCTGTTGTTACTGTTCTCTAGAACAAGATAACTGGCATTCTCTCCTTTCCACTGCTGAATTTGCTCATAATAACATGCTCAATTCCTCCACTAAAATGTCTCCATTTTTCCTTAACTACGGTTTTCATCCTTCTTATGACATTCAGACTCCGAAAAACTCTCCTATACCTGTTGTTAATGATAAAATCAATACCTTAGTGAAAGGCTTCGCCACTGTAAAACAACTACTACTCGATGCTCAAAAGCTCAAAAACATTACTACGATCTACGACGTTCTAAACCTCCCGAATATAAGGTGGGAGATAAGAAAGTTTGGTTAAGCACGAAGAATATAAGATTACAAGTTCCTTCCAAAAAACTTGCTTCTCTTTATTTGGGTCCCTTTGAAATTAAGAATGTTGTTAATGTTGTTAATGTTAATGCAGTCACTCTTCAACTACCTTCTTCCATGAGAATTCATCCAACATTTCATGTCTCACTCCTTAAACCCTATGCTTCTATCAGGGCTACATCTTCGATGGATACTTCTCTAACTCATGTGACAGATGAGATGGAGTACGAGATTGATTCTATTCAAGATTCTCGATACTTTCGAAACCGCCTTCAGTATTTGGTCAGTTGGAAGGGTTATGGACCTGAAGAAGATTCTTGGGAGCCTGCTACTAATGTTATGGCTCCGCGCTTGGTTTCCTTGTTCCATAGGAGGAATCCTCACCGTCCCGGTCCTTGATCCGCTGAGCGGCTCCTTGAGGGGGGTGTCCTGTCAGGGTATTCACTATTACAATCCTGTCCCTTTAATTCTGAATCCTCTCTCCCTATTTAAGGCCCCTCCTCTCTATGCTCCTCGCTTGGTAATTTGAATCAGTTACTTAATGTGACTCCTCTCTGAAGACACCTAGCCCTTTCCTCAAGCTGTGGGGATTTCTTACTTGTTGCTTTGAATCTTGGCAGCCTACATTAATCCTTCATTGCTGTGTGCCGGTCTGCCTCTTTTGTTACTTGCAGTTTCTTAGGAACCAAAGGAGCAGCTTTCAATTCCCTAACTGTTACACCGGGTGGCTGTGACGTCACACCCGGCATCTCAGCGTGTCTGCAGCGCGTGTACCGCGCTGTGTCCTTTCAACAAACAAGCATTCAGGATACCGTAAGGCTTTCATCTGGCTCTGACTTAGCCTTCCAAATAACCATCAGGAATTGGTCTGTATATTTTATTACTCTTTTTGGATATCATTATGTCTCTCAAGTAAGCAAACTAACTAAGCACTGTATTCAATGACTGTTACTATCACTAAACTGCAGGATTAACTTCAACTGCCTGTTACATTGCCTAATCTGCTTGAACTGCTGCTTGCTTAACATCATTTGCTGTGACCACCCTGAACTTGACTAAGTGACTTATCGTTTGTTACTAACTTATCCTTGCATAAACAATATCTGTTAACATAATCTGTATATCATTCTATCTACATATGATATTCCTGAAGTGCTGAATTCCTAACAAATACATTCTGGCCTTATAACAATATCTCTTTGTACTACATCTGTTTGTATTACATTCCATTTCACTATCTATCTTCTCTGTATATGTGTCAGCTATATCACATTTAATCACTAGTTAATTAGTTGATTAACTTCCTATCCAATCTATAGATACTCCTCTTATCTGTTGAGATACTGACATCCTGTAACCTGGTTGCGTGACAGCTCCGTATTCACTCTGTACCCTGCAGTAGTGACCCTCAGTTCAATGAGCAAAACCGGATTCCTGTAAGTTAAATCTGTGTGAATCCAAGGTTTGGTGTGAGGCTGAGTGGTCCTGCTATAGCGGATACTAGGTACCTGAACCCATTTACCACCTGTTCTAACACATAACTTTACAGAACATAACAAGTATTTATACAGGTTTTGACCCCAGATGGGGGGGTTGAAAGACTCTTGTACATTAGATAAAAAAGGGGAAGACGCCCTTTTATGAAACAATAGAATTACATTACTTGAATACTTTAAACACAAGACACTCTGGGCTCTTCTTATCACTTAGGCGTTTTCTCTCTGAGGGTGATCAAACAATGGAATTCTTATCACTAACTAAATTATGGCTGTAGCCAGCAACCTGTCTTTAGAAATTAGCTTCTTAAAGCTAAACACAGTTAACTCCTTCAGTCCTGACAGAAGGGTCTGTAACATAGCTCCCCCCTTGTGGAACACTCCGGCAGACCCGGCTTGACCCTTTGGCGGGTCAACCTGGGGATGACCGGACTAGGAGGTGGTAGGCATGTCAGTTTGCCGGGACAATCCAGCTGCATTCCCGTTTAGCTTACCGGGCCGGTAGCTGATGGTGAAGTTATAGGGCTGGAGGGCTAAACTCCACCTCAGCAATCTACCATTGTCTCCTGAGACCCGGTTAAGCCAGACTAAGGGATTGTGGTCCGTTATGAGGGAAAATTCCTGTCCGTATAGATAAGGGTTCAACTTCTTCAGTGCCCAGACCAGGGCTAAACATTCCTTCTCTACTGCCGCATAACTCACTTCCCGAGGTAACAACTTTCTGCTTAGGTATGCGACAGGGTGCTCTCCTCCATCCTCCCCGACTTGACTCAGTACAGCCCCCAGTCCATACATGGAAGCATCGGTATGAATGAGAAAACGTTTGTTAGGGACTGGGGCAGCCAAGACAGGGGCATTCACAAGGGCCTGCTTCAGTGCCTGAAACGCGGCTTCACAAGCTGGAGACCACAGGACCTGTTTGGGGAGGTTCTTTTTAGTCAGGTCAGTCAGGGGCTTGGCGATAGTACTGTAGTCTGGGACAAAACGTAGGTAATACCCGGCCGTCCCCAGGAAGGCTAGTACTTGGGTTTTAGTGATAGGTGTGGGCCAGTTAGCCACAGCCTCTACCTTGGCTGGCTCCGGTCTCTGTCTCCCACACCCCACTCGGTGACCCAAGTACTGTACTTCAGCCATACCTAGATGGCACTTGTCTGGTTTCAAGGTCAGGCCAGCGGCCCGAATCTTGTCCAGAACCACCCCTACATGGGTAAGGTGTTCTTCCCAGGACTCACTGTAAACCGCAATGTCGTCCAGGTATGCACAAGCAAATTCCTGGAAGCCATCGAGGAGTCTATCCACAATACGCTGGAAGGTAGCCGGAGCATTCTTCATCCCAAAGGGCATGACCTTAAACTGGTACAGGCCGAATGGGGTGATGAATGCCGACTTAGGGATAGCATCCTCAGCCAGGGGAATCTGCCAATAGCCTTTACACAGGTCTATGGTTGTCAGATAGCGTCCCCTAGCAATACGGATGTGACAAAACCAATCTCGCCATTGTACATTGGAGGGCCTGTTATGGAACATTCTTTGGGCTGGAGGTACATGGGCTTAAGGATACCCAGAGACTGCATGGAAATATGGAATGTTATATGCTGGACACCCCATGTACTTTCATAACTCTGTCTTATGTCTATGTCACCCTGTATCCATAAATACAGGATGGGTACAGGGTGTGAGTGCCCCTTGTGGGAGCAATTGTGACTCTATAAGCCAAGTGGGCATAAAAGACTTTATAGCTAATAAGAACTGTTCCTATATTCAGTAATAAGATGTATTCTATGTATGTTTCAGATCTGATTGTGTCTCAGGAGTCTGTCTGGGTAAACTGATTGTGTCCTTGTGTGATTATGTTAACTAGACTGCCCAACATCAGATTGTCTGAGTAAACGTTCTTCCCTAGTTAATTAACTTAATATGTTAATCTGTTTTACCTGTGAATAGACAAGCCAAATGTGTTTAAGTTGTTATCTGCCTAAGTAAAGTATTTAAGTAATATAATTCTATTGTATCATGTCAAGGGCGCTTCTCCCTTTTATCTAATGTACAACATTCTTTCAACCCCCATCTGAGGGGGGGTCAAAAACCTGTATAAATCTGTGTGCTGCCTTCAAATAAAGTTGTCATTCTGTTTTAAACCTGAAACTGGCTGGGTTGTGAATTGCTGATTCCCTATGCAGGACATTGTTCATCTGGTATTAACCCTTGGTACACAGTTGGTACCGTAACATTGGTGGCAGCGACGGAATGAACCTTATCGCCCAGAAGAGCAACTACACAAGCCAGTAACCTCAGGAAGAGGGGGATTATTACAATACTGACTAAGATGGAAAAGAGAAAAGTAAATTTTGCAGCTTTTAAAAACTTCCTGGAAACAGAAGGAGAGATTGATGGGTACCTTGCGGATTTTGAGAGGCAATGTGCACTACACAAGGTACCCGCAGAGGACTGGGTCACGATATTATCTGGAAAATTATCCGGCCGGGCCAGAGAGGCTTTTCGGGCCATTCCAGATGAGGAAGTCAGGGATTATAATACTGTAAAAGAGGCTCTGCTCTCCAGGTATGCGGTTACACCGGAGGCATACCGGAGGCGGTTCAGAGACACTGTTAAATTAGCTGGAGATTCCTACCTTGAGTGGGCATGTAAGGTGCACCGCACAGCAGCTCACTGGATAGCGGGGTGCCAAGCCATATCTGGGGAAGAGGTGCTGCAGCTATTCCTGTTGGAACATTGCTTCGACAAGTTACCCGCAGGAGTTCGAGAGTGGGTTCGGGACCGTAAACCCTCCACCCTGCAGGAAGCGGCTCGCTTGGCAGATGAGTATACGGATGCCCGCAAACTGGACACTGCTACCACTAAGCCCCCTGCTAGAGTGGAGTACAGACCCCCAGTCACCCCAGCAGCTGCCAGTTACCAAACCCCGGCGCACCGCTATACCACACGGCCTCCGGCCACGAACTACCCTCAGAGAGCCCTGTTCAATTTGCGGTGCTACTCACAACCTATTCGGTGCTTTAGATGTAAGCAACTAGGGCACAAAAGACCAGAGTGTCCCCTAAATGCAGCGAACCAAGCGCAGTCCTGGAGAAGACCCGCCGGCGGAATCCCACGTAATCCTCAGCCTACGGCCCGCTACATAGAGGCGCAAGAATGCTGGAGCATCCTACATGAGGCAGACCTTGTGCAAGCTGCCCATCGGAATAACCGGCAACTGGTTAAAGTGAATGGGAAGAAGGTCAGTGGTCTACGGGATACTGGTGCTACCATGACCTTGCTTCAAAAGAACTTGGTGTCTGAGAAACAGTACACGGGAGACACTGTGGCTGTGAGGTTAGCAGGGGGCGATGTGTTCAGCCTACCTGTTGCCAGGGTACATTTGGATTGGGGAGTGGGCGCTAGACCTGTGAATGTGGGGGTCAAGAAGGACTTACCTGCTGATGTTCTTCTTGGAAATGACTTGGCCCCCCTTGTTTCTGCCTACGCTCCTATGGGTCCCGCTGATGTTAACTCTGTGACTACCCGTGCCCAGATCCATGCAGCAGAGACTGACCCACCTGCTGCTAAGCCCCAGGACGATGAGCTCAGTAAATCTCTATCCGCTATTGATATGTGGAGGTCCCGTTACAATGCGCTGATGAAGGAGAAGTGGAGCGCAGAGGAAAAAGCACGTTTAGAACGTGAATCTCTGCTAGACAAGCTGCACCGACAGACTGCAGAAAACACCAGCTTGAGAGTGGGACATGAAACCTTAAAGACAAACTTAGCGACACTTGAGGAGAAGCTGACGCTGGCTCATAGTGAGGTGCAGCAACTCAAGGGCACCCTATGTCAGTATGAAGGGATTGTGGATACCTATAAAGAGCAGGTACAGAAAACTCGTAAAGAAGCTGATGGGATTTTGAAGGACTGTTTGGCCCTGGTCTGGGCACTGAGGAATTTGAACCCTTGGTTGTATGGACAGGAATTCTCTCTCATAACGGGAATCCAGATGGATTGTCCCAGCAAACTGACATGCCTACCAGGCGCTCTGGTGGTATATGGCACATTATATACCCTGGACAGCCGAGCATGACAAACCAGAGGGAGAGGAGTTTGATGGTCCTGGCTTGTTATGGGAGTCCTTTGCAGAGCCTGACTTTGGGAGCCCAGACTCCATTCCCCAGCGGCAGGCTGCGTTACAAGGTGTAGGGACAGTTGGTCCTGTCCCCCAGCAACACGGCTGTTTAGCCAAAGGGGAGACGAATGGTCTCCCCCTCCAGCAGCACAGCTAGGTATCCAAAGGGGAGACAGTCGGTCTCCCCCTCCAGCAACCAGGCTCCCACCAGGCTACTTCCATGGTAGTGCTGGCACCCGGGCAGAGTACAGCTGGTCTCTGCCCACCTTGCAACCCACCAATTCAGCGTACCAGTCCCCCACACAGCTGTGGTGAGGTACCTGGACATGGACAAGTTTTCCCCGTACTCAGGTGTAGTAACCATTTATTGTGGGTGGGCTGTACTACTAATTGTGTTTTATGGGTGGGTTGCTGGACTAACCAGGGCACTGACCGGCAGGAGGTCAGATACCCTGTTAGTCTGTTTGGAAAAGGGGAGAGATGTGACAAAACCAATCTCGCCATTGTACATTGGAGGGCCTGTTATGGAACATTCTTTGGGCTGGAGGTACATGGGCTTAAGGATACCCAGAGACTGCATGGAAATATGGAATGTTATATGCTGGACACCCCATGTACTTTCATAACTCTGTCTTATGTCTATGTCACCCTGTATCCATAAATACAGGATGGGTACAGGGTGTGAGTGCCCCTTGTGGGAGCAATTGTGACTCTATAAGCCAAGTGGGCATAAAAGACTTTATAGCTAATAAGAACTGTTCCTATATTCAGTAATAAGATGTATTCTATGTATGTTTCAGATCTGATTGTGTCTCAGGAGTCTGTCTGGGTAAACTGATTGTGTCCTTGTGTGATTATGTTAACTAGACTGCCCAACATCAGATTGTCTGAGTAAACGTTCTTCCCTAGTTAATTAACTTAATATGTTAATCTGTTTTACCTGTGAATAGACAAGCCAAATGTGTTTAAGTTGTTATCTGCCTAAGTAAAGTATTTAAGTAATATAATTCTATTGTATCATGTCAAGGGCGCTTCTCCCTTTTATCTAATGTACAACATTCTTTCAACCCCCATCTGAGGGGGGGTCAAAAACCTGTATAAATCTGTGTGCTGCCTTCAAATAAAGTTGTCATTCTGTTTTAAACCTGAAACTGGCTGGGTTGTGAATTGCTGATTCCCTATGCAGGACATTGTTCATCTGGTATTAACCCTTGGTACACAGTTGGTACCGTAACAACGGTCTAGTAATTTGTCTACCCGGGGCATCGGGTAAGCGTCAGTGGTGGTCCTCTCGTTGAGCCGCCTGTAGTCCACACAGAACCGGGTGGTTCCATCTTTCTTAGGTACCAGGACTACAGGTGAAGCCCAAGGACTATCGGAGTGCTCGATCACTCCCATCCGAGCCATCTCCTGTATCTCCTTCCGCATTCCTTCTCGGACTGCTTCGGGTATACTGTAGGGAGGCTGTCGCAGGGGATTCTGACCAGGTGTCTCTACCTTATGTACAGCTAGAGTAGTGTAGCCGGGCTCTTGGGAGAACGTCGCCTGCTTCTCCCACAGGAGCTGTCTTGCCTGTACCCTCTCGGCAGGGTTTAACCGGTCCCCTAGCTGCACAAAACTAGTGAGGTCAGTCTGGGGGTCCTTCTCTAATAAGTCGGGTAGGGGTAAATTCTCTGGGTCGTCCGCAGCAGGGGCACATACTGCAGCTACATCCTCTGGCCTCTCCTGATACTCCTTCAGCATGTTCACATGAAAGGATCGCTGGATCCTCTCATCTGCACAGCTGGCTATAATATAGGTAGTATCACACACCTGAGATAACACCTTATACGGGCCCTGCCAAGATGCTTGCATCTTGTTGGTCTTCACAGGCTTGAGCACCAAAACCTTCTGTCCAACCTGGAAGTCCGCTGCCGGGCACCCTGATCGTACCACCCCTTCTGTCTCCCCTGGGCCACCTGGAGATTCTCTCTTACCATCAGAGACAGTTTCTCCATGCGGTCCCGGAGTTCCAGAACATATGGCACGATGGGGGTTCCCTCCTGCTCTATCTCTCCCTCCCAGTGTCCTCTAATGAGATCCAGGGGGCCGCGGACCCTTCTCCCATAGAGTAACTCAAAGAGAGAGAACCCAGTAGATTCCTGGGGCACCTCTCTGTACGCAAATAGCAGATGAGGCAGGAATCGTTCCCAGTCTCTGCAAGTGTCCGTGAAGGTCCTCAGCATCTGCTTGAGGGTGCCATTAAAGCGCTCGCAGAGACCGTTAGTCTGTGGGTGATAAGGCGAACTGAGCAACGGTTTAATGCCGCACACCTTCCACAGCTGCTGGGTGAGCACAGCGGTAAACTGGGTCCCCTGATCAGAGAGAATCTCCTTAGGGAACCCGACCCTAGTAAAAACCTTAACTAGGGCATCAGCGACTGTCTCTGCCTCTATATTCGACAGTGCTACTGCCTCTGGGTAACGAGTGGCATAGTCCACCACAGTGAGAATATACTTCTTACCTGATGGACTAGCCCTGGCCAGTGGACCCACAATGTCAACGGCTATGCGGGAAAAGGGTTCCCCAATGACAGGCATAGACATAAGCCTAGCTTTTGGGTGATCCCCCCGCTTACCCACCCGTTGACAGGTGTCACAAGTACTACAATATACCCGCACATCTCGGTTAAAATTGGGCCAGAAGAAATTCTAGGTGATCCTATGAGCGGTGCGGCGGGACCCTAGATGTCCAGCTAATGGTACATCGTGCCCAATCCGCAGAATCTCTTGCCGGTATTTCGCAGGCACCATCAGCTGCCGATTCTGTGGAGGGGCAGTACTTTTCTGGGCAGGTTTGGGGATTCTATATAGCCGATCCCCCACCCACTCATAACGTTCCCCATCTACCCCCTCTTCTCCAGCATCTGCCCTAGCCCTGTATTTCTGAAGGGTCGGATCCTCCCGGGTTTCCCTCCCGTACGTCTCTGGGGTATCCCAGCTTAAGGGGGTCTGGTCTAGGGTACAAGTCGGGGAAGAGAGTCTTACCTGGGTCTCAGCAGCAGGTGGGTCGGTCTCGGTGGCACGGGTCTGGGCACGGGTAGTCACAGGGTTAACATCAGCGGGACCCATGGGAGCATAGGCAGAAACAAGGGGGGCCAAGTCATTTCCAAGAAGAACATCAGCAGGTAAGTCCTTCTTGACCCCCACATTCACAGGTCTAGCGCCCACTCCCCAATCCAAATGTACCCTGGCAACAGGTAGGCTGAACACATCGCCCCCTGCTACCCTCACAGCCACAGTGTCTCCAGTGTACTGTTTCTCAGACACCAAGTTCTTTTGAAGCAAGGTCATGGTAGCACCAGTATCCCGTAGACCACTGACCTTCTTCCCATTCACTTTAACCAGTTGCCGGTTATTCCGGTGGGCAGCTTGCACAAGGTCTGCCTCATGTAGGATGCTCCAGCATTCTTGCGCCTCTACGTAGCGGGCCGCAGGCTGAGGATTACGTGGGATTCCACCGGCGGGTCTTCTCCAGGACTGCGCTTGGTTCGCTGCGTTTAGGGGACACTCTGGTCTTTTGTGCCCTAGTTGCTTACATCTAAAGCACCGAATAGGTTGTGAGTAGCACCGCAAATTGAACAGGGCTCTCTGAGGGTAGTTTGTGGCCGGAGGCCGTGTGGTATAGCGGTGCGCCGGGGTTTGGTAACTGGCAGCTGCTGGGGTGACTGGGGGTCTGTACTCCACTCTAGCAGGGGGCTTAGTGGTAGCAGTGTCCAGTTTGCGGGCATCCGTATACTCATCTGCCAAGCGAGCCGCTTCCTGCAGGGTGGAGGGTTTACGGTCTCTCGAACTCCTGCGGGTAACTTGTCGAAGCAATGTTCCAACAGGAATAGCTGCAGCACCTCTTCCCCAGATATGGCTTGGCACCCCGCTATCCAGTGAGCTGCTGTGCGGTGCACCTTACATGCCCACTCAAGGTAGGAATCTCCAGCTAATTTAACAGTGTCTCTGAACCGCCTCCGGTATGCCTCCGGTGTAACCGCATACCTGGAGAGCAGAGCCTCTTTTATAGTATTATAATCCCCGACTTCCTCATCTGGAATGGCCCGAAAAGCCTCACTGGCCCGGCCGGATAATTTTCCAGATAATATCGTGACCCAGTCCTCTGCGGGTACCTTGTGTAGTGCACATTGCCTCTCAAAATCCGCAAGGTACCCATCAATCTCTCCTTCTGTTTCCAGGAAGTTTTTAAAAGCTGCAAAATTTACTTTTCTCTTTTCCATCTTAGTCAGTATTGTAATAATCCCCCTCTTCCTGAGGTTACTGGCTTGTGTAGTTGCTCTTCTGGGCGATAAGGTTCATTCCGTCGCTTGCCACCAATTGTTACGGTACCAACAGTGTACCAAGGGTTAGTACCAGGGAACAATGTCCTGCATACAGAATCAGCACTTCACAACCTCGATCAGTTTCCCTGCAAACATGAGACCAAGCTCCACATTTCAGGTTTAAAAAAGAATGTATTTATTAAAGGCTGAATGCCTAGTATTTATACAGGTTTTGACCCCAGATGGGGGGGTTGAAAGACTCTTGTACATTAGATAAAAAAGGGGAAGACGCCCTTTTATGAAACAATAGAATTACATTACTTGAATACTTTAAACACAAGACACTCTGGGCTCTTCTTATCACTTAGGCGTTTTCTCTCTGAGGGTGATCAAACAATGGAATTCTTATCACTAACTAAATTATGGCTGTAGCCAGCAACCTGTCTTTAGAAATTAGCTTCTTAAAGCTAAACACAGTTAACTCCTTCAGTCCTGACAGAAGGGTCTGTCACACACGTTATATCTCCTTTCTCACCTCACACGTTATATTACCTCTCTCACCTCACACGTTATATGATCTCCTCTCTCACCTCACACGTTATATCTCCTCTCTCACCTCACACGTTATATCACCTCTCTCAACTCACACGTTATATCACCTCTCTCACATCACACGTTATATATAACCTCTCTCACCTCACATGTTATATCACCTCTCTCACCTCACACGTTATATCTCCTCTCTCACCTCACACGTTATATCACCTCTCTCATCTCACATGTTATATAATCTCTCTCACCTCACACGTTATATATAAATTCTCTCACCTCACACGTTATATCTCCTCTCTCACATCACACGTCATATCTCCTCTCTCACATCACATGTTATATCTCCTCTCTCACCTCACACGTTATATCACCTCTCTCACCTCACACGTTATATCACCTCTCTCACCTCACATGTTATATCACCTCTCTCATCTCATGTTATATCACCTCTCTCACCTCACACATTATATCACCTCTCTCACCTCACACATTATATCACCTCTCTCACCTCACATGTTATATCACCTCTCACCTCACACGTTATATCAACTCTCGCACCTCACACGTTATATCACCTCTCTAATCTCATATGTTATATCACCTCTCTCACCTCACACATTATATCACCTCTCGCACCTCACACGTTATATCACCTCTCACCTCACACGTTATATCACCTCTCTCACCTCACACGTTATATCGCCTCTCTCACCTCACACGTTATATCTCCTCTCTCACCTCACACGTTATATATCACCTCTCTCACCTCACACGTTATATCACCTCCCTCTCTCACCTCACCCGTTATATCACCTCTCTCACATCACACGTTATATCTCCTCTCTCACCTCACACGTTATATTGCCTCTCTCACCTCACACGTTATATCTCCTCTCTCACCTCACACGTTATATATCACCTCTCTCACCTCACACGTTATATCTCCTCTCTGACCTCACATGTTATATTGCCTCTCTAACCTCACACGTTATATCACCTCTCTCATCTCACATGTTATATCACCTCTCTCACCTCACACGTTATATCACCTCTCTCATCTCACATGTTATATCACCTCTCTCACCTCACACGTTATATCACCTCTCTCATCTCACATGTTATATCACCTCTCTCACCTCACACGTTATATCACCTCTCTCACCTCACACGTTATATATCACCTCTCTCACGTTATATCACCTCTCTCACCTCACACATTATATATCACCTCTCACGTTATATCACCTCTCTCACCTCATACGTTATATATCACCTCTCTCATCTTACATGTTATATCACCTCTCTCACCTCACACATTATATCACCTCTCTCACCTCACACGTTATATATCACCTCTCTCACCTCACACGTTATATCACCTCTCTCACCTCACACGTTATATCGCCTCTCTCACCTCACACGTTATATCTCCTCTCTCACCTCACACGTTATATATCACCTCTCTCACCTCACACGTTATATATCCTCTCTCACCTCACATGTTATATTGCCTCTCTAACCTCACACGTTATATCACCTCTCTCATCTCACATGTTATATCACCTCTCTCACCTCACACGTTATATCACCTCTCTCATCTCACATGTTATATCACCTCTCTCACCTCACATGTTATATCACCTCTCTCATCTCACATGTTATATCACCTCTCTCACCTCACACGTTATATCACCTCTCTCACCTCACACGTTATATATCACCTCTCTCACGTTATATCACCTCTCTCACCTCACACATTATATATCACCTCTCTCACCTCACACGTTATATCACCTCTCTCACCTCATACGTTACATATCACCTCTCTCATCTCACATGTTATATCACCTCTCTCACCTCACACGTTATATATCACCTCTCTCACCTCACACGTTATATCACCTCTCTCACCTCACATGTTATATATCACCTCTCTCACCTCACACGTTATATCACCTCTCTCACCTCACACGTTATATTTCACCTCTCTCATCTCACATGTTATATATCACCTCTCTCACCTCACACGTTATATCGCCTCTCTCACCTCACACATTATATCACCTCTCTTACCTCACACGTTATATCAAATCTCTCATATCACACATTATATCACCTCTCTTACCTCACACGTTATATCCCCTCTCTTACCTCACACGTTATATCACCTCTTTCACCTCACACGTTATATCACCTCTCTCATCTCACACGTTATATCACCTCTCTCACCTCACATGTTATATCACCTCTCTCACCTCACACGTTATATCACCTCTCTTACCTCACACATTATATCACCTCTCTTACCTCACACGTTATATCACCTCTCTCACGTCACACGTTATATCACCTCTCTCACGTCACACGTTATATCACCTCTCTCATCTCACACGTTATATCACCTCTCTCACTTCACATGTTATATCACCTCTCTCACCTCACATGTTATATCACCTCTCTTACCTCACACATTATATCACCTCTCTTACCTCACACGTTATATCACCTCTCTCACGTCACACGTTATATCACCTCTCTCATCTCACACGTTATATCACCTCTCTCACTTCACATGTTATATCACCTCTCTCACCTCACATGTTATATCGCATGTCTCACCTCACACATTATATCACCTCTCTCATCTCACATATTATATCACCTCTATTACCTCACACGTTATATCACCTCTCTCACCTCACACGTTATATCACCTCTCTCATCTCACACGTTATATCACCTCTCTCACCTCACATGTTATATCACCTCTCTCACCTCACACGTTATATCACCTCTCTTACCTCACACATTATATCACCTCTTTTACCTCACACGTTATATCACCTCTCTTACTTCACACGTTATATCACCTTTCTTACCTCACACGTTATATCACCTCTCTCATTTCACATGTTATATCACCTCTCTTACCTCACACGTTATATCACCTCTCTTACCTCACGTTATATCACCTCTCTTACCTCACACGTTATATCACCTCTCTCACCTCACACGTTATATATCACCTCTCACGTTATATCTCCTCTCTCACCTCACATGTTATATCACCTCTCTCACCTCACATGTTATATCACCTCTCTTACCTCACACGTTATATCACCTCTCTCATCTCACATGTTATATCACCTCTCTTACCTCACACGTTATATCACCTCTCTTACATCACACGTTATATCACCTCTCTTACCTCACACGTTATATCGCCTCTCTCACCTCACACATTATATCACCTTTCTTACCTCACACGTTATATCACCTCTCTCACCTCACATGTTATATCACCTCTCTTACCTCACACGTTATATCACCTCTCTCACCTCACATGTTATATCACCTCTCTCACCTCACACGTTATATCATCTCTCTCACCTCACACGTTATATCACCTCTCTCACCTCACACATTATATCTCCTCTCTCACCTCACACATTATATCACCTCTCTCACCTCACATGTTATATATCACCTCACACGTTATATCATCTATCTCATCTCACACGTTATATCTCCCCTCTCACCTCACACGTTATATCACCTCTCTCACCTCACATGTTATATCACCTCTCTCATCTCACACGGTATATCACCTCTCTCACCTCACACGTTATATCACCTCTCTCACCTCACATGTTATATATCACCTCTCTCATCTCACACGTTATATCACCTCTCTCACCTCACACATTATATCAATTCTCTCACCTCACACATTATATCTCCTCTCTCACCTCACATGTTATATCTCCTCTCTCACCTCACATGTTATATCACCTCTCTCACCTCACACGTTATATCACCTCTATCACCTCACACGTTATATCACCTCTCTCACCTCACAGGTTATATCACCTCTCTCATCTCACACGTTATATCACCTCTCTCACCTCACATGTTATATCACCTCTCTCACCTCACACGTTATATCACCTCTCTCACCTCACACGTTATATCACCTCTCTCATCTCACACGTTATATCACCTATCTCACCTCACACGTTATATCTCCCCTCTCACCTCACACGTTATATCACCTCTCTCACCTCACATGTTATATCACCTCTCTCACCTCACATGTTATATATCACCTCTCTCCCCTCACACGTTATATCTCCCCTCTCACCTCACACGTTATATCACCTCTCTTACCTCACATGTTATATCATCTCTCTCACCTCACATGTTATATATCACCTCTCTCCCCTCACACGTTATATCTCCTCTCTCACCTCACATGTTATATCACCTCTCTCACCTCACACGTTATATCACCTCTCTCACCTCACACGTTATATCACCTCTCTCATCTCACACGTTATATCACCTATCTCACCTCACACGTTATATCTCCCCTCTCACCTCACACGTTATATCACCTCTCTCACCTCACATGTTATATCACCTCTCTCACCTCACATGTTATATATCACCTCTCTCCCCTCACACGTTATATCTCCCCTCTCACCTCACACGTTATATCACCTCTCTTACCTCACATGTTATATCATCTCTCTCACCTCACATGTTATATATCACCTCTCTCCCCTCACACGTTATATCACCTCTCTCATCTCACACATTATATCACCTCTCTCACCTCACATGTTATATCTCCTCTCTCACCTCACACGTTATATCACCTCTCTCACCTCACACGTTATATCTCCTCTCTCACATCACACGTTATATCTCCTCTCTCACCTCACACGTTATATCGCCTCTCTCACCTCACACGTTATATCTCCTCTCTCACCTCACACCTTATATCACCTCCCTCTCTCACCTCACCCGTTATATCACCTCTCTCACATCACACGTTATATCTCCTCTCTCACCTCACACGTTATATCGCCTCTCTCACCTCACACGTTATATCTCCTCTCTCACCTCACACGTTATATATCACCTCTCTCACCTCACACGTTATATCTCCTCTCTCACCTCACATGTTATATTGCCTCTCTAACCTCACACGTTATATCACCTCTCTCATCTCACATGTTATATCACCTCTCTCACCTCACACGTTATATCACCTCTCTCATCTCACATGTTATATCACCTCTCTCACCTCACACGTTATATCACCTCTCTCATCTCACATGTTATATCACCTCTCTCACCACACACGTTATATCACCTCTCTCACCTCACACGTTATATATCACCTCTCTCACGTAATATCACCTCTCTCACCTCATACATTATATATCACCTCTCACACCTCACACGTTATATCACCTCTCTCACCTCATACGTTATATATCACCTCTCTCATCTCACATGTTATATCACCTCTCTCACCTCACACGTTATATCACCTCTCTCACCTCACACGTTATATATCACCTCTCTCACGTTATATCACCTCTCTCACCTCACACATTATACATCACCTCTCACACCTCACACGTTATATCACCTCTCTCACCTCACACGTTATATCACCTCTCTCACCTCACACGTTATATCACCTCTCTCATCTCACACGTTATATCACCTCTCTCACCTCACACGTTATATCACCTCTCTCACCTCACATGTTATATCGCATCTCTCACCTCACACATTATATCACCTCTCTCATCTCACATATTATATCACCTCTATTACCTCACACGTTATATCACCTCTCTCACCTCACACGTTATATCACCTCTCTCATCTCACACGTTATATCACCTCTCTCACCTCACATGTTTTATCACCTCTCTCACCTCACACGTTATATCACCTCTCTTACCTCACACGTTATATCACCTCTTTTACCTCACACGTTGTATCACCTCTCTTACTTCACACGTTATATCACCTTTCTTACCTCACACGTTATATCACCTCTCTCATTTCACATGTTATATCACCTCTCTTACCTCACACGTTATATCACCTCTCTTACCTCACATGTTATATCACCTCTCTTACCTCACACGTTATATCACCTCTCTCACCTCACACGTTATATATCACCTCTCACGTTATATCTCCTCTCTCACCTCACATGTTATATCACCTCTCTCACCTCACATGTTATATCACCTCTCTTACCTCACACGTTATATCACCTCTCTCATCTCACATGTTATATCACCTCTCTTACCTCACATGTTATATCACCTCTCTTACCTCACACGTTATATCACCTCTCTTACCTCACACGTTATATCGCCTCTCTCACCTCACACATTATATCACCTTTCTTACCTCACACGTTATATCACCTCTCTCATCTCACACATTATATCACCTCTCTTACCTCACACGTTATATCACCTCTCTCACCTCACATGTTATATCACCTCTCTTACCTCACACGTTATATCACCTCTCTCACCTCACACGTTATATCACCTCTCTCACCTCACACGTTATATCATCTCTCTCACCTCACACGTTATATCACCTCTCTCACCTCACACATTATATCTCCTCTCTCACCTCACACATTATATAACCTCTCTCACCTCACATGTTATATATCACCTCACACGTTATATCACCTATCTCATCTCACACGTTATATCACCTATCTCACCTCACACGTTATATCTCCCCTCTCACCTCACACGTTATATCACCTCTCACGTTATATCACCTCTCTCACCTCACACGTTATATCACCTCTCTCACCTCACACGTTATATCACCTCTCTCACCTCACACGTTATATATCACCTCTCTCATCTCACACGTTATATCACCTCTCTCACCTCACACATTATATCAATTCTCTCACCTCACACATTATATCTTCTCTCTCCCCTCGCATGTTATATCTCCTCTCTCACCTCACATGTTATATCACCTCTCTCACCTCACACGTTATATCACCTCTCTCACCTCACAGGTTATATCACCTCTCTCATCTCACACGTTATATCACCTCTCTCACCTCACATGTTATATCACCTCTCTCACCTCACACGTTATATCACCTCTCTCACCTCACACGTTATATCACCTCTCTCATCTCACACGTTATATCACCTATCTCACCTCACACGTTATATCTCCCCTCTCACCTCACACGTTATATCACCTCTCTCACCTCACATGTTATATCACCTCTCTCACCTCACATGTTATATATCACCTCTCTCCCCTCACACGTTATATCTCCCCTCTCACCTCACACGTTATATCACCTCTCTTACCTCACATGTTATATCATCTCTCTCACCTCACATGTTATATATCACCTCTCTCCCCTCACACGTTATATCTCCTCTCTCACCTCACATGTTATATCACCTCTCTCACCTCACACGTTATATCACCTCTCTCACCTCACACGTTATATCACCTCTCTCATCTCACACGTTATATCACCTATCTCACCTCACACGTTATATCTCCCCTCTCACCTCACACGTTATATCACCTCTCTCACCTCACATGTTATATCACCTCTCTCACCTCACATGTTATATATCACCTCTCTCCCCTCACACGTTATATCTCCCCTCTCACCTCACACGTTATATCACCTCTCTTACCTCACATGTTATATCATCTCTCTCACCTCACATGTTATATATCACCTCTCTCCCCTCACACGTTATATCACCTCTCTCATCTCACACATTATATCACCTCTCTCACCTCACATGTTATATCTCCTCTCTCACCTCACACGTTATATCACCTCTCTCACCTCACACGTTATATCTCCTCTCTCACATCACACGTTATATCTCCTCTCTCACCTCACACGTTATATCGCCTCTCTCACCTCACACGTTATATCTCCTCTCTCACCTCACACCTTATATCACCTCCCTCTCTCACCTCACCCGTTATATCACCTCACTCACATCACACGTTATATCTCCTCTCTCACCTCACACGTTATATCGCCTCTCTCACCTCACACGTTATATCTCCTCTCTCACCTCACACGTTATATATCACCTCTCTCACCTCACACGTTATATCTCCTCTCTCACCTCACATGTTATATTGCCTCTCTAACCTCACACGTTATATCACCTCTCTCATCTCACATGTTATATCACCTCTCTCACCTCACACGTTATATCACCTCTCTCATCTCACATGTTATATCACCTCTCTCACCTCACACGTTATATCACCTCTCTCATCTCACATGTTATATCACCTCTCTCACCACACACGTTATATCACCTCTCTCACCTCACACGTTATATATCACCTCTCTCACGTTATATCACCTCTCTCACCTCATACATTATATATCACCTCTCACACCTCACACGTTATATCACCTCTCTCACCTCATACGTTATATATCACCTCTCTCATCTCACATGTTATATCACCTCTCTCACCTCACACGTTATATCACCTCTCTCACCTCACACGTTATATATCACCTCTCTCACGTTATATCACCTCTCTCACCTCACACATTATACATCACCTCTCACACCTCACACGTTATATCACCTCTCTCACCTCACACGTTATATCACCTCTCTCACCTCACACGTTATATCACCTCTCTCATCTCACACGTTATATCACCTCTCTCACCTCACACGTTATATCACCTCTCTCACCTCACATGTTATATCGCATCTCTCACCTCACACATTATATCACCTCTCTCATCTCACATATTATATCACCTCTATTACCTCACACGTTATATCACCTCTCTCACCTCACACGTTATATCACCTCTCTCATCTCACACGTTATATCACCTCTCTCACCTCACATGTTTTATCACCTCTCTCACCTCACACGTTATATCACCTCTCTTACCTCACACGTTATATCACCTCTCTTACCTCACATGTTATATCACCTCTCTCACCTCACATGTTTTATCACCTCTCTCACCTCACACGTTATATCACCTCTCTTACCTCACACGTTATATCACCTCTTTTACCTCACACGTTGTATCACCTCTCTTACTTCACACGTTATATCACCTTTCTTACCTCACACGTTATATCACCTCTCTCATTTCACATGTTATATCACCTCTCTTACCTCACACGTTATATCACCTCTCTTACCTCACATGTTATATCACCTCTCTTACCTCACACGTTATATCACCTCTCTCACCTCACACGTTATATATCACCTCTCACGTTATATCTCCTCTCTCACCTCACATGTTATATCACCTCTCTCACCTCACATGTTATATCACCTCTCTTACCTCACACGTTATATCACCTCTCTCATCTCACATGTTATATCACCTCTCTTACCTCACATGTTATATCACCTCTCTTACCTCACACGTTATATCACCTCTCTTACCTCACACGTTATATCGCCTCTCTCACCTCACACATTATATCACCTTTCTTACCTCACACGTTATATCACCTCTCTCATCTCACACATTATATCACCTCTCTTACCTCACACGTTATATCACCTCTCTCACCTCACATGTTATATCACCTCTCTTACCTCACACGTTATATCACCTCTCTCACCTCACACGTTATATCACCTCTCTCACCTCACACGTTATATCATCTCTCTCACCTCACACGTTATATCACCTCTCTCACCTCACACATTATATCTCCTCTCTCACCTCACACATTATATAACCTCTCTCACCTCACATGTTATATATCACCTCACACGTTATATCACCTATCTCATCTCACACGTTATATCACCTATCTCACCTCACACGTTATATCTCCCCTCTCACCTCACACGTTATATCACCTCTCTCACCTCACACGTTATATCACCTCTCTCACCTCACACGTTATATCACCTCTCTCACCTCACACGTTATATCACCTCTCTCACCTCACACGTTATATATCACCTCTCTCATCTCACACGTTATATCACCTCTCTCACCTCACACATTATATCAATTCTCTCACCTCACACATTATATCTTCTCTCTCCCCTCGCATGTTATATCTCCTCTCTCACCTCACATGTTATATCACCTCTCTCACCTCACACGTTATATCACCTCTCTCACCTCACAGGTTATATCACCTCTCTCATCTCACACGTTATATCACCTCTCTCACCTCACATGTTATATCACCTCTCTCACCTCACACGTTATATCACCTCTCTCACCTCACACGTTATATCACCTCTCTCATCTCACACGTTATATCACCTCTCTTACCTCACATGTTATATCATCTCTCTCACCTCACATGTTATATATCACCTCTCTCCCCTCACACGTTATATCACCTCTCTCATCTCACACATTATATCACCTCTCTCACCTCACATGTTATATCTCCTCTCTCACCTCACACGTTATATCACCTCTCTCACCTCACACGTTATATCTCCTCTCTCACATCACACGTTATATCTCCTCTCTCACCTCACACGTTATATCGCCTCTCTCACCTCACACGTTATATCTCCTCTCTCACCTCACACCTTATATCACCTCCCTCTCTCACCTCACCCGTTATATATCATCTCTCTCACCATACACGTTATATCTCCTCTCTCACCTCACATGTTATATCACCTCTCTCACCTCACATGTTATATCACCTCTCTTACCTCACACGTTATATCACCTCTCATCTCACATGTTATATCACCTCTCTTACCTCACACGTTATATCACCTCTCTTACCTCACACGTTATATCACCTCTCTTACCTCACACGTTATATCGCCTCTCTCACCTCACACATAATATCACCTCTCTTACCTCACACGTTATATCACCTCTCTTACCTCACACATTATATCACCTCTCTCACCTCACATATTATATCACCTCTCTCACCTTACACGTTATATCACCTCTCTCACCTCACACGTTATATCTCCTCTCTCACCTCACTCATTATATCACCTCTCTCACCTCACACGTTATATCACCTCTCTCACCTCACACATAATATCACCTCTCTTACCTCACACATTATATCACCTCTCTTACCTCACACGTTATATCACCTCTCTCACCTCACACGTTATATCACCTCTCTCATCTCACACGTTATATCACCTCTCTCACTTCACATGTTATATCACCTCTCTCACCTCACATGTTATATCACCTCTCTCACCTTACACGTTATATCACCTCTCTTACCTCACACGTTATATATCACCTCTCTCACCTCACATGTTATATCACCTCTCTCACCTCACATGTTATATCACCTCTCTCACCTCACATGTTATATATCACCTCTCTCACCTCACACGTTATATCAACTATCTCATCTCACACGTTATATATCACCTCTCTCACCTCACATGTTATATCACCTCTCTCACCTCACATGTTATATCACCTCTCTCACCTCACATGTTATATATCACCTCTCTCACCTCACACGTTATATCAACTATCTCACCTCACACGTTATATCTCCCCTCTCACCTCACACGTTATATCACCTCTCTCACCTCACACATAATATCACCTCTCTTACCTCTCACGTTATATCACCTCTCTTACCTCACACATTATATCACCTCTCTCACCTCACATATTATATCACCTCTCTCACCTTACACGTTATATCACCTCTCTCACCTCACACGTTATATCTCCTCTCTCACCTCACTCATTATATCACCTCTATCACCTCTCTCACCTCACATGTTATATCACCTCTCTCACCTTACACGTTATATCACCTCTCTCACCTCACATGTTATATCACCTCTCTCACCTTACACGTTATATCACCTCTCTCACCTCACACGTTATATATCACCTCTCTCACCTCACATGTTATATCACCTCTCTCACCTCACATGTTATATCACCTCTCTCACCTCACATGTTATATATCACCTCTCTCACCTCACACGTTATATCAACTATCTCATCTCACACGTTATATCACCTATCTCACCTCACACATTATATCACCTCTCTCACCTCACACGTTATATCACCTCTCTCACCTCACATGTTATATATCACCTCACACGTTATATCACCTATCTCATCTCACACGTTATATCACCTCTCTCACCTCACATGTTATATCACCTCTCTCACCTCACATGTTATATCACCTCTCTCACCTCACATGTTATATATCACCTCACACGTTATATCACCTATCTCATCTCACACGTTATATCACCTATCTCACCTCACACGTTATATCTCCCCTCTCACCTCACACGTTATATCACCTCTCTCACCTCACATGTTATATCACCTCTCTCATCTCACACGTTATATCACCTCTCTCACCTCACACGTTATATCACCTCTCTCACCTCACATGTTATATATCACCTCTCTCATCTCACACGTTATATCACCTCTCTCACCTCACACATTATATCAATTCTCTCACCTCACACATTATATCTCCTCTCTCACCTCACATGTTATATCACCTCTCTCACCTCACACGTTATATCACCTCTATCACCTCACACGTTATATCACCTCTCTCACCTCACAGGTTATATCACCTCTCTCATCTCACACGTTATATCACCTCTCTCACCTCACACGTTATATCACCTCTCTCACCTCACACGTTATATCACCTCTCTCACCTCACACGTTATATCACCTCTCTCATCTCACACGTTATATCACCTCTCTTACCTCACATGTTATATCTCCTCTCTCACCTCACACGTTATATCACCTCCCTCTCTCACCTCACCCGTTATATCACCTCTCTCACATCACACGTTATATCTCCTCTCTCACCTCACATGTTATATCGCCTCTCTCACCTCACACGTTATATCTCCTCTCTTACCTCACACGTTATATCACCTCTCTTACCTCACACATTATATCACCTCTCTCATCTCACATGTTATATCACCTCTCTTACCTCACACGTTATATCACCTCTCTTACCTCACATGTGATATCACCTCTCTCACCTGACACGTTATATCACCTCTCTTACCTCACACATTATATCACCTCTCTTACCTCACACGTTATATCACCTCTCTCATCTCACATGTTATATCACCTCTCTTACCTCACACGTTATATATCACCTCTCTTACCTCACACGTTATATCACCTCTCTCACCTCACACGTTATATCACCTCTCTCATCTCACACGTTATATATCACCTCTCTCACCTCACACGTTATATCACCTCTCTCACCTCACACATTATATCACCTCTCTCTCCTCACACGTTATATCACCTCTCTCACCTCACACGTTATATCACCTCTCTCTCCTCACACGTTATATTACCTCTCTCACCTCAAACGTTATATCACATCTCTCCTCACACGTTATATCACCTCTCTCTCCTCACATGTTATATCTCCTCTCTCCTCTCTCACCTCACACGTTATATCACATCTCTCCTCACACGTTATATCACCTCTCATCTCACATGTTATATCACCTCTCTCACCTCACATGTTATATCCCCCTTCTCACCTCACACGTTATATCTCCTCTCTCACCTCACACGTTATATCACCTCTCTCACCTCACATGTTATATCAACTCTCTTACCTCACACGTTATATATCACCTCTCTCACCTCACACGTTATATCACCTCTCTCACCTCACACGTTATATCTACTCTCTCACCCCACACGTTATATCACCTCTCTCACCCCACACATTATATCACCTCTCTCACCTCACACGTTATATCTCCTCTTTCACCTCACACGTTATATCACCTCTCTCACCTCACACGTTATATCACCTCTCTCTCCTCACACGTTATATCACCTCTCTCACCTCACACGTTATATCTCCTCTCTCACCTCACATGTTATATCACCTCTCTCTCCTCACATGTTATATCACCTCTTTCCTCACACGTTATATCACCTCTCTCACCTCACACGTTATATATCACCTCTCTCACCTCACACGTTATATCTCCTCTCTCACCTCACATGTTATATCACCTCTCTTACCTCACACGTTATATCACCTCTCTTACCTCACATGTTATATCACCTCTCTTACCTCACACGTTATATCGCCTCTCTCACCTGACAGATTATATCACCTCTCTCATCTCACACGTTATATCACCTCTCTCACCTCACACCTTATATCTCCTCTTTCACCTCACATGTTATATCACCTCTCTCACCTCACACGTTATATATCATCTCTCTCACCTCACACATTATATCTCCTCTCTCACCTCACATGTTATATCACCTCTCACCTCACATGTTATATCACCTCTCTTACCTCACATGTTATATCACCTCTCTCATCTCACATGTTATATCACCTCTCTTACCTCACACGTTATATCACCTCTCTTACCTCACATGTTATATCACCTCTCTTACCTCACACGTTATATTGCCTCTCTCACCTCACACATTATATCAACTCTCTTACCTCACACGTTATATCACCTCTCTCATCTCACACGTTATATCACCTCTCATCTCACACGTTATATCACCTCTCTCACCTCACATGTTATATCACCTCTCTCACCTCACACGTTATATCACCTCTCTTACCTCACACGTTATATCACCTCTCTTACCTCACACATTATATCACCTCTCTTACCTCACACATTATATCACCTCTCTCACCTCACATGTTATATCACCTCTCTCATCTCACACGTTATATCACCTCTCTCACCTCACACGTTATATCACCTCTCTTACCTCACACGTTATATCACCTCTCTCATCTCACATATTATATCACCTCTATTACCTCACATGTTATATCACCTCTCTCACCTCACACGTTATATCACCTCTCTCATCTCACATGTTATATCACCTCTCTCACCTCACATGTTATATCACCTCTCTCACCTCACACGTTATATCACCTCTCTTACCTCACACGTTATATCACCTCTCTTACCTCACACGTTATATCCCCTCTCTTACCTCACACGTTATATCACCTCTCTTACCTCACACATTATATCACTTCTCTCATCTCACATGTTATATCACCTCTCTTACCTCACACGTTATATCACCTCTCTTACCTCACATGTGATATCACCTCTCTCACCTGACACGTTATATCACCTCTCTTACCTCACACATTATATCACCTCTCTTACCTCACACGTTATATCACCTCTCTCATCTCACATGTTATATCACCTCTCTTACCTCACACGTTATATATCACCTCTCTTACCTCACACGTTATATCACCTCTCTCACCTCACACGTTATATCACCTCTCTCATCTCACACGTTATATATCACCTATCTCACCTCACACGTTATATCACCTCTCTCACCTCACACATTATATCACCTCTCTCTCCTCACACGTTATATCACCTCTCTCACCTCACACGTTATATCACCTCTCTCTCCTCACACGTTATATCACCTCTCTCACCTCAAACGTTATATCACATCTCTCCTCACACGTTATATCACCTCTCATCTCACACGTTATATCACCTCTCTCACCTCACATGTTATATCCCCCTTCTCACCTCACACGTTATATCTCCTCTCTCACCTCACAAGTTATATCACCTCTCTCACCTCACATGTTATATCAACTCTCTTACCTCACACGTTATATATCACCTCTCTCACCTCACACGTTATATCACCTCTCTCACCTCACACATTATATCACCTCTCTCACCTCACACGTTATATCTCCTCTTTCACCTCACACGTTATATCACCTCTCTCACCTCACACGTTATATCTCCTCTATCACCTCACATGTTATATCACCTCTCTCTCCTCACACGTTATATCTCCTCTCTCACCTCACACGTTATATCACATCTCTTCTCACACGTTATATCACCTCTCATCTCACACGTTATATCACCTCTCTCACCTCACATGTTCTATCCCCCTTCTCACCTCACACGTTATATCTCTTCTCTCACCTCACACGTTATATCACCTCTCTCACCTCACATGTTATATATCATCTCTCTCACCTCACACGTTATATCACCTCTCTCACCTCACACGTTATATCTCCTCTCTCACCTCACACGTTATATCTCCTCTCTCACCTCACACGTTATATCACCTCTCTCACCTCACACGTTATATCTCCTCTCTCACCTCACATGTTATGTCACCTCTCTCACCTCACACGTTACATATCACCTCTCTCACCTCACACGTTATATCTCCTCTCTCACCTCACATGTTATATCACCTCTCTCACCCCACATGTTATATCACCTCTCTTACCTCACACGTTATATCACCTCTCTTACCTCACATGTTATATCACCTCTCTTACCTCACGTTATATCACCTCTCTTACCTCACATGTTATATCACCTCTCTTACCTCACACGTTATATCGCCTCTCTCATCTCACACATTATATCAACTCTCTCATCTCACACGTTATATCACCTCTCATCTCACACGTTATATCACCTCTCTCACCTCACATGTTATATCACCTCTCTTACCTCACACGTTATATCACCTCTCTTACCTCACACGTTATATCACCTCTCTTACCTCACACATTATATTACCTCTCTTACCTCACACATTATATCACCTCTCTCACCTCACATGTTATATCACCTCTCTCATCTCACACATTATATCACCTCTCTCACCTCACACGTTATATCACCTCTCTTACCTCACACGTTATATCACCTCTCTCATCTCACATATTATATCACCTCTATTACCTCACATGTTATATCACCTCTCTCACCTCACACGTTATATCACCTCTCTCATCTCACACGTTATATCACCTCTCTCACCTCACATGTTATATCACCTCTCTCACCTCACACGTTATATCACCTCTCTTACCTCACACGTTATATCACCTCTCTTACCTCACATGTTATATCACCTCTCTTACCTCACACGTTATATCACCTCTCTTACCTCACACATTATATCACCTCTCTCATCTCACATGTTATATCACCTCTTTCACCTCACACGTTATATCGCCTCTCTCACCTCACATGTTATATCGCCTCTCTCACCTGACACGTTATATCACCTCTCTTACCTCACACGTTATATCACCTCTCTTACCTCACACGTTATATCACCTCTCTCATCTCCCACGTTATATCACCTCTCTCACCTCACATCTTATATCACCTCTCTCACCTCACACGTTATATCACCTCTCTTACCTCACACGTTATATCACCTCTCTTACCTCACACGTTATATCACCTCTCTCATCTCACACGTTATATCACCTCTCTCACCTCACATGTTATATCACCTCTCTCACCTCACACGTTATATCACCTCTCTTACCACACACATTATATCACCTCTCTTACCTCACACGTTATATCACCTCTCTTACCTCACACGTTATATCACCTCTCTCATCTCACATGTTATATCACCTCTCTTACCTCACACGTTATATCACCTCTCTCACCTCACATGTTATAATGCCTCTCTAACCTCACACGTTATATCACCTCTCTCATCTCACATGTTATATCACCTCTCTCACCTCACACGTTATATCACCACTCTCACCTCACACGTTATATATCACCTCTCTCACGTTATATCACCTCTCTCATCTCACACGTTATATCATCTCTCTCACCTCACATGTTATATCACCTCTCTCACCTCACATGTTATATATCACCTCTCTCACCTCACACGTTATATCACCTCTCTCATCTCACATGTTATATCACCTCTCTCACCTCACACGTTATATCACCTCTCTTACCTCACACATTATATCTCCTCTCTCACCTCACACGTTATATCACCTCTCTCACCTCACACGTTATATCACCTCTCTTACCTCACATGTAATATCGCCTCTCTCACCTCACATGTTATATCCCCTCTCTCACCTCACATGTTATATCGCCTCTCTCAACTGACACGTTATATCACCTCTCTCATCTCACACGTTATATCACCTCTCTCACCTCACACGTTATATCAATTCTCTCACCTCAAACATTATATCTCCTCTCTCACCTCACATGTTATATCTCCTCTCTCACCTCACATGTTATATCACCTCTCTCACCTCACATGTTATATCTCCTCTCTCACTTCACACGTTATATCACCTCTCTCATCTCACATGTTATATCATCTCTCTCACCTCACACGTTATATCTCCTCTCTCACCTCACACGTTATATCTCCTCTCTCACCTCACACGTTATATATCACCTCTCTCACCTCACACGTTATATCACCTCTCTCACCTCACACGTTATATATCACCTCTCTAACCTCACACGTTATATCACCTCTCTCACCTCACAGATTATATCACCTCTCTCACCTCACACGTTATATATCACCTTTCTCACCTCACACTTTATATCACCTCTCTCACCTCACACGTTATATATCACCTCTCTCACCTCACACGTTATATCACCTCTCTCACCTCACATGTTATATCACCTCTCTCACCTCACACGTTATATATCACCTCTCTCACCTCACACGTTATATGACCTCTCTCATCTCAGACGTTATATCACCTCTCTCACCTCACATGTTATATCACCTCTCTTACCTCACACGTTATATCACCTCTCTTACCTCACACGTTATATCACCTCTCTTACCTCACACGTTATATCACCTCTCTCATCTCACAAGTTATATCACCTCTCTCACCTCACACGTTATATCAATTCTCTCACCTCACACTTTAAATCACCTCTCTCACCTCACATGTTATATATCACCTCTCTCACCTCACACGTTATATCACCTCTCTCATCTCACATGTTATATCACCTTTCTTACCTCACACGTGATATCACCTCTCTCACCTCACATGTTATATCACCTCTCTCATCTCAGACGTTATATCACCTCTCTCACCTCACATGTTATATCACCTCTCTTACCTCACACGTTATATCACCTCTCTTACCTCACACGTTATATCACCTCTCTTACCTCACACGTTATATCACCTCTCTCATCTCACACGTTATATCACCTCTCTCACCTCACACGTTATATCAATTCTCTCACCTCAAACATTATATCTCCTCTCTCACCTCACATGTTATATCTCCTCTCTCACCTCACATGTTATATCACCTCTCTCACCTCACATGTTATATCTCCTCTCTCACCTCACATGTTATATCATCTCTCTCACCTCACACGTTATATCTCCTCTCTCACCTCACACGTTATATCTCCTCTCTCACCTCACACGTTATATCACCTCTCTCATCTCACATGTTATATCACCTCTCTCACCTTACACGTTATATCATCTCTCTCACCTCACACGTTATATCTCCTCTCTCACCTCACACGTTACATCTCCTTTCTCACCTCACACGTTATATCACCTCTCTCACCTCACATGTTATATCACCTCTCTTACCTCACACGTTATATCACCTCTCTTACCTCACACGTTATATCACCTCTCTTACCTCACACGTTATATCACCTCTCTCATCTCACATGTTATATCACCTCTCTTACCTCACACGTTATATCACCTCTCTTACCTCACATGTTATATCACCTCTCTTACCTCACACGTTAGATCACCTCTCTCACCTCACACGTTATATCACCTCTCTCACCTCACACGTTATATATCACCTCTCTCACCTCACACGTTATATATCACCTCTCTAACCTCGCACGTTATATCACCTCTCTCACCTCACAGATTATATCACCTCTCTCACCTCACACGTTATATATCACCTCTCTCACCTCACACTTTATATCACCTCTCTCACCTCACACGTTATATATCGCCTCTCTCACCTCACACGTTATATCACCTCTCTCACCTCACACGTTATATATCACCTCTCTCACCTCACACGTTATATGACCTCTCTCACCTCACATGTTATATAGCCTCTCTCACCTCACACGTTATATCACCTCTCTTACCTCACACGTTATATCACCTCTTTCATCTCACATGTTATATCACCTCTCTTACCTCACACGTTATATCACCTCTCTCACCTTACACGTTATATCACCTCTCTCATCTCACACGTTATATCACCTCTCTCACCTCACATGTTATATCACCTCTCTTACCTCACACGTTATATCACCTCTCTCATCTCACATGTTATATCACCTCTCTTACCTCACACGTTATATCACCTCTCTTACCTCACATGTTATATCACCTCTCTTACCTCACACGTTAGATCACCTCTTACCTCACACGTTATATAACCTCTCTTACCTCACACGTTATATCACCTCTCTCACCTCACACGTTATATCGCCTCTCTCACCTTACACTTTATATCACCTCTCTCACCTCACACGTTATATCACCTCTCTAACCTCACACGTTATATCACCTCTCTCACCTCACATGTTATATCACCTCTCTCACCTTACACGTTATATCACCTCTCTCGCCTCACATGTTATGTCACCTCTCTCACCTTACACGTTATATATCACCTCTCTCGCCTCACATGTTATATCACCTCTCTCACCTCACACATTATATCACCTCTCTCACCTCACACGTTATATCACCTCTCTCACCTCACACGTTATATCATCTCTCTCACCTCACACGTTATATCACCTCTCTCACCTCACACATTATATCTCCTCTCTCACCTCACACATTATATCACCTCTCTCACCTCACATGTTATATATCACCTCTCTCACCTCACACGTTATATCACCTATCTCACCTCACATGTTATATATCACCTCTCTCACCTCACACGTTATATCACCTATCTCACCTCACATGTTATATATCACCTCTCTCACCTCACATGCTATATCACCTATCTCATCTCACACGTTATATCTCCCCTCTCACCTCACACGTTATATCACCTCTCTCACCTCACATGTTATATTACCTCTCTCTTCTCACACGTTATATCACCTCTCTCACCTCACACTTTATATCACCTCTCTCACCTCACACGTTATATATCGCCTCTCTCACCTCACACGTTATATCACCTCTCTCACCTCACGTTATATCACCTCTCTCACCTCACATGTTATATCACCTCTCTCACCTCACACGTTATATATCACCTCTCTCACCTCACACGTTATATGACCTCTCTCACCTCACATGTTATATAGCCTCTCTCACCTCACACATTATATCACCTCTCTTACCTCACACGTTATATCACCTCTCTCATCTCACATGTTATATCACCTCTCTTACCTCACACGTTATATCACCTCTCTTACCTCACACGTTATATCACCTCTCTCATCTCACACGTTATATCACCTCTCTCACCTCACATGTTATATCACCTCTCTTACCTCACACGTTATATCACCTCTCTCATCTCACATGTTATATCACCTCTCTTACCTCACACGTTATATCACCTCTCTTACCTCACATGTTATATCACCTCTCTTACCTCACACGTTAGATCACCTCTTACCTCACACGTTATATAACCTCTCTTACCTCACACGTTATATCACCTCTCTCACCTCACACGTTATATCGCCTCTCTCACCTTACACTTTATATCACCTCTCTCACCTCACACGTTATATCACCTCTCTAACCTCACACGTTATATCACCTCTCTCACCTCACATGTTATATCACCTCTCTCACCTTACACGTTATATCACCTCTCTCACCTCACATGTTATGTCACCTCTCTCACCTTACACGTTATATCACCTCTCTCACCTCACATGTTATATATCACCTCTCTCACCTCACACGTTATATCACCTCTCTCGCCTCACATGTTATATCACCTCTCTCACCTCACACGTTATATCACCTCTCTCACCTCACACGTTATATCATCTCTCTCACCTCACACGTTATATCACCTCTCTCACCTCACACATTATATCTCCTCTCTCACCTCACACATTATATCACCTCTCTCACCTCACATGTTATATATCACCTCTCTCACCTCACACGTTATATCACCTATCTCACCTCACACATTATTATTATTATGAATCGATTCATCTTGAAAAAGCCCTGCAGAGGGAGAAACGCGTTGATGTGCTGCAACTGATAAAGACAAGATAAAGACAAGCTTTTTCATACAAGCTGGAGCTACTATTTTTCATATGAAAAGTGTGCAATACTGCTAACACTGTTAGCCATTTCCAATTTTGCCACTAGCTCTTTTGACCTGTAACGGGTCATTATTGGACATTACTTTCATCTACAATCCTCAGCCCTGTGTTTGGTATCCTGGGTGCTATCTGGCACTAAGTGCAGGAATCTTTCTCCGATGATCGCTACATTATAGCAAAGAAAGACAAGTAATACTGCAACTTACTGACCTCGCATCTACACCAATCTGAAGGTGTGTTTGGGACAGCGCCCTCAATAGTGACGTCATTACGGCCGTACAACTAGTCACGGAGAAGACTGAATGTGCACTCGTCTGGGTAAGCCCCTGTTTTGCTAGCAAACCAACTTCCGATTGAGATTTCAGTGTGGAATCGGACTATCCTTACTGTTATTGTGAACTCTGCAATTCAAGTTTAGTCATATATCAAATGGTGGCAACTATCTTGTAACTTTTGTTTTTATTTACGGAGACGTCCGTTTTTACATATCACTTAATGCGAATAAATCTTTGTTTGTTTAGACATTTATTTTTAATAAGTCTCAACGATAATTCACAATATCACCTTTAGCTTTTAGCGCTCCTATCTCCTTTTATCATTTTTTCATGTTTATCTTTGCTACCTAGTTAGGGACCCATAGGTATTTTTAGGAGTTTGGTGTACCTTCCTGCGCTCTTTAGTACAACTCTCATATGATCTATTTATATAGCCCATAAAGTTTTTTTTTTTAAATGTATAGTTTTGCTTATTTTTAACATTGCTCTGATTTTCAGACTCCTAACCAAGCCCCAAAGTTTTATTTGAATACCGTCAGCTACCTTCTCCAGCTTGCTCCTGTTTGTGTAAAGGGTCTTTTCATATGCAAAAGAAGGGGGAGGGGGGAGTGTCTTATTTCCCACTTGCAGTGGGCTTTCCAACTACCTTTTCAACAGAGTTAAACTGAAAGCTTCTAAGTACGTTTTTAAACCATTTTATACTGGATTTTTATATCAGTATCTGTGCATCTTATTCTTTATAGTAGTGTCTATTACATGCAATTATATGAAAATTAGTGTATACTGTCCCTTTAAGCATCATAGGAAATGTAGGTTCTAAAACAACTGGAGAGCTAAGGTTGCTGACCTCTCTTACACCTAGATTACGAGTTTTACTGCTCACTTTCCTGCAGCGCTGGTATTACAAGTTTTTACAAACCCGGCGTTAAAAGACAAAAAGTCAGCGTAGAGCAAAATTTTGCTCCAAATCTCACTTCAATACCAGTGCTGCTTAAGTCAGCGGTGAGCTGGTGTAACGTGCTCATGCACGATTTCCCCATATGAATCAACGGGGAGAGCCGGCTGAAAAAAAGTCTAACACCTGCAAAAAAGCAGCGTAAAACTGAGTAACCCCCCCATTAATTCCTATGGGGAAATAAGATTTATGTTTACACCTAACACCCTAAAATGAACCCCGAGTCTAAACACCCATAATCTTACACTTATTAACCCCTAATGTGCCGCCCCCGACATAGCCGACACCTACATTATATTTATTAACCCCTAATCTGCTGCTCCGGACATCGCCGCCACCTACATTATACTTATTAACCCCTAATCTGCTGCCCCCAACATTGCCGGCACCTACATTATATTTATTAACTCCTAATCTGCCGCCCACAATGTCGCCGCCACCTACCTACACTTATTAACCCCTAATCTGCCGCCCCAACGTCGCCGCCACTATAATAAACATATTAACCCCTAAACTGCCACACTCCCGCCTCGCAAACATTAGTTAAATATTATTAACCCCTAATCTGCCGTCCCTAACATCGCCGCCACCTACCTACATTTATTAACCCCTAATCTGCCGCCCCCAACGTCGTCGCCACTATACTAAATGTATTAACCCCTAAACCTAAGTCTAACCCGAACACCCCCTAACTTAAATATTATTAAAATAAATCTAAATAAAATTACTACAATTAACTAAATAATTCCTATTTAAAACTAAATACTTACCTATAAAATAAACCCTAAGATAGCTACAATATAACTAATAGTTACATTGTGTCTATTTTAGGGTTTATATTTATTTTACAGGCAACTTTGTATTTATTTTAATTATGTATAATAGTTATTAAATAGTTACTATTTAATAACTACCTAGCTAAAATAAATACAAAAGTACCTGTAAAATAAAACCTAACCTAAGTTACAATAACACTACACTACACTATAATTAAATTAAATAAGCTAAAGTACAAAACCCCCCCCCCCCACTAAATTACAGAAAATAATAAACAAATTACAAGGGCCTAGATTACGAGTTTTGCAGTAAGATAAAAGCAGCATTAACAGGTGTTAACGCTGTTTTTTTACGCCCGCTGGTATTACGAGTCTTGCAGGTTAAGGGGCACCGCACACTTCTTTGGCCTTTACCGCAAAACGACTTACGTAAACTTCGTAAAGTCTTTCTATGGGACTTCCATAGCGCTGATATTTTACGAGTCTGTCCTGGGAGGCCAAAAAGTGAGCGGTACAGCCTACCCTGTCAAGATTTCTAACGCATTTGAAAGTCAGTAGTTAAGAGTTTTATGGTACAACGCCGTAACATAAAACTCATAACTAAAGTGCTAAAAAGTACACTAAACACCAATAAACTACCTATTAACCCCTAAACCGAGGCCCTCTCGCATCGCAAACACTAAAATAAATGTTTTAACCCCTAATCTGCTGCTCCGGACACCGCCGCCACCTACATTATATTTATGAAACCCTAATCTGCTGCCCCCAACATCGCCGTCACCTTCATTATATTTATTAACCCCTAATCTGCTGCCCCCAATGTCGCCGCAACCTACCTATACTTAGTAACCCCTAATCTGCCGCTCCCAACGTCGCCACCACTATAATAAACATATTAACCCCTAAACTGCCGCACTCCCGCCTCGCAAACATTAGTTTATTATTAACCCCTAATCTGCCATCCCTAACATCGCTGCCACCTACCTACATTTATTAACCCCTAATTTGCTGCTCCCAACGTCGCCACCACTATATTAAAGTTATTAACCCCTAAACCTAAGTCTAACCCTAACACCCCCTAACAAATATAATTTAAATAAATCTAACTAAATATTCCTATCATTAACTAAATAATTCCTATTTAAAACTAAATACTTACCTGTAAAATAAACTCTAAGATAGCTACAATATAACTAATAGTTACATTGTATCTAGCTTAGGGTTTATTTTTATTTTACAGGCAAGTTTGTATTTATTTTAACTAGGTAGAACAGTTACTAAATAGTTATTAACTATTTAATAACTATCTAGCTAAAATAAATACAAAAGTACCTGTAAAATAAAACCTAACCTAAGTTACACTAACACCTAACACTACACTAGAATTAAATAAATTAACTAAATTAAATACTATTAAATAAATTAAATTAAATTAAAATTCCGACGTACGTTTCGCTAGATCAGCTTTTTCAAGGAAAAAGCTGATCTAGCGAAACGTATGTCGGAATCGACACTCTCTTGTGCGTCTTTACATCTGCCTGTACACCTGGGGGAGGAGCGTTCTCTACTGGCATTGTGAGGTGGTGGATTTAGCGGTTAAGGTTCTGCTTTTCCATCCATCTCAATCCAGGACTTGCATCAGCTCTTTTGAGTAATTTTACAATTACTATTGCTCATTTACCCTTTGTAATAGGTGTCTTGGGGGCATTTGTGACGCTTTTTATGTATTTTAATAAATATTTGTTTTAAGAGATTTGCCTGAGAGTACTGTTTTCCCACCAGTATAAAGTGGGACTGCGCATTTCCCTGAGCTTGGTCATAAGCTCCAACAAATGTGAGTAATCACTCGTCAAACAAGCAGAACTATTTTATTTCAAGTGGTTACAGAGTTACACTATGTTGCATATTTTGTTTCCTTTTCCTTGAGAACACACGGAGGATCGCAGAGAAGTGAGGAGACATATCCCAAAGGAACGAACATATCCTTACATATGAACTTTTAATTTAAGGTTCACTTTTTATTTGATTATCACATTTATTTCACTTATTCTTATTATTGTGATATTGGTATATTTATTGTATATTAAATTATATTTAAGTTGGAGGGGGTTAGACTTAGGGTTAGACTTAGGTTTAGGGGTTAATACATTTATTATAGTAGCGGCAATGTCTGGTCGGCAGATTAGGGGTTAATAATTGTAGGTAGGTAGTGGCGACATTGGGGGGGCAGATTAGGGGTTAATAACTATAATGTAGGTGGCGGCGATGTTGGGGGCAGTAAATTAGGGGTTAATAAGTATAATGTAGGTGGCGGCGGTGTAGGGAGCGGCAGATTATGGGTTAATAATATAATGTAGGTGTCAGCGATAGCGGGGACGGCAGATTAGGGGTTAATAAGTGTAAGATTAGGGGTGTTTAGACTCAGGGTTCATGTTAGGGCGTTAGGTGCAGACATATTTTTTATTCTCCCATAGGAAACAATGGGGCTGCGTTAGAAGCTGGAAGCTGCTTTTTTGCAGGTGTTAGGTTTTTTACAGCCAGCTCAGCCCCATTGTTTCCTATGGGGAAATCGTGCATGAGCACGTTTAGCCAGCTTACCCCTACCGTAAGCAACGCTGGTATTGAGGTGAGATGTGGAGCTAAATTCTGCTCTACGCTCACCTTTTTGCGGCTAACGTCAGGTTTAAAAAAACCTGTAATACCAGCGTTGGCTTAAGGGAGCGTTAGAAATAAAAGCCTCGTTAGCAACGCACCCCTGTTACCGCCAAACTTGTAATCTCACCGTTAGGGTTTATTTTATAGGTAAGTATTTAGTTTTAAATAGGAATAATTTAGGTAATGATAGTAATTTTATTTAGATTTATTTAAATTATATTTAAATTAGGGGGTGTTAGGGTTAGGGTTAGACTTAGAGTTAGGGGTTAATACATTTATTATTGTGGCGGCGACGTTGGGGGCAGCAGATTAGGGGTTAATAAATGTAGGTAGGTGGCGGCGATGTTTGGGACAGCAGATTAGGGGTTAATAATATTAAACTAGTGTTTGTGATGCAGGAGTGCGGCAGATTAGGGGTTAATATGTTTATTATAGTGGCGGCGACGTTGGGGGCAGCAGATTAGGGGTTAATAATATTTAACTAGTGTTTGCGAGGCGGGAGTTCAGCGATTTAGGGGTTAATATGTTTATTATAGTGGTGGTGATGTCCGGAGCGGCAGATTAGGGGTTAACATTTTTATTTTAGTGTTTGCGATGCGAGAGGGCCTCAGTTTAGGGGTTAATAGGTAGTTTATGGGTGTTAGTGTACTTTTTAGCACTTTAGTTATGAGTTTTATGTTACGGCTTTGTAGAGTAAAACTCATAACTACTGACTTTAGAATGCGGTAGGAATCTTGACAGGTTAGGCTGTACCGCTCACTTTTTGGCCTCCCAGGACAAGCTCGTAATACCAGTGCTATGGAAGTCCCATAGAAAAAAGACTTTACAAAGTTTACGTAAGTTGTTTTGCGGTAACGCCAAAAAAGTGTGCGGTGCCCCTAAACCTGCAAGACTCGTAATACCAGCGGGCATAAAAAGCAGTGTTAGCACCTGTTAATGCTGCTTTTTAGCTTACTGCAAAACTCGTAATCTAGCTGTCTATGTGGCGTATCCATACACATTGATATCTAGTTAATTACTATTACTTTGATACTATTCTATTATACGCCATCTTGTAAGCCATTATAAATACAAACAGATTAAGAACAGCGCTGAGCCTAAAGTTACAACTTAGCCACTCTCAAACCACCTCCCTTAAAGTGGAGACAAGAAGAGGATTACAAAAAGAAAATAAAGAAGAGGGCGCCAGAAAGCTAGAAGTGACAAACACACATTTAGGGCGCAATCACATATACAGCGCAGGTTTCGGCGCAAGCGTGGGAACCCGTGCCGCCCGTAATTTCACCTTGCACATCGGGGTATTACATAAGAAAAGTAAAGTAAAAGTAAAGAAAAGTAAATAAAATAACAAATCTCCCGTAAAAACACGCCTCATAAAAAATAAGCCCGACACGTAAAACCCCTATATCCGCAATCCCCCCTCTTATTACTAATATTAAATGTATTAACCCCTAGACCGACAACCCCCCAACGCAATATGCCTATTTAAACTATTAACCCCTATATCCGCCATCAAACCGACACCGCAAGTAATAACTAAATTATTAACCCCTAAACCGCTATAGCCCACAATGCAATTAACCTATTCAAGTATTAACCCCTAAACCGCCATAGCCCACATAGCCTATTAAATGTATTAACCCCTAATCTGCCGCCGCCAACGTCGCCACCACTATTATAAAGTTATTAACCTCTAAACCTAAGTCTAACCCTAACCCTAACACCCCCCTAACTTAAATATTATTTAAATAAATCTAAATAAAATTACTATTATTAACTAAATTATTCCTATTTAAAACTAAATACTTACCTATAAAATAAACCTTAAGATAGCTACAATATAACTAATAGTTACATTGTAGCTAGCTTAAGATTTATATTTATTTTACAGGCAACTTTGTATTTATTTTAACTAGGTACAGTAGTTATTAAATAGTTTTTAACTATTTAATAGCTACCTAGTTAAAATAAAGACAAATTTATCTGTAAAATAAAACCTAACCTAAGTTACAATTACACCTAACGCTACACTATCATTAAATAAATTAAATTAATTAACTACAATTACCTAAAATTAAATACAATTAAATAAAATAAAGAACAAAAAAACCAAACACTAAATTACAGAAAATAAAAAAAATTACAAGAAGTTTTTAACTAATTACAAGTAATCTAAGCCCCCTAATAAAATAAAAAAGCAACCCCCAAAATAATAAAATTTCCTACCCTATACTAAATTACAAATAGCCCTTAAAAGGGCTTTTTGCGGGGCATTGCCCCAAAGTAATCAGCTCTTTTACCTGTAAAAAAAGATATACAACCCCCCCAACATTAAAACCCACCACCCACACACCCAACCCTACTCTAAAACCCACCCAATCCCCCCTTAAAAAAACCTAACACTTCCCCCTTGAAGATCTCCCAAGATGGCGTCCCTTCAATTCCGATTGGCTGATAAAATTCTGTTAAGGTAGGAAAAATCCTATTGGCTGATGCAACCAGCCAATAGGATTGAGCTCGCATTCTATTGGTTGATTGGAACAGCCAATAGAATGCAAGGTCAATCCTATTGGCTGATTGGATCAGCCAATCAGATTGAACTTCAATCCTATTGGCTGATTGCATCAGCCAATAGGATTTTTCCTACCTTAATTCCGATTGGCTGATAGAATTCTATCAGCCAATCGGAATTGAAGGGACGCCATCTTGGATGACGTCATTTAAAGGAACCTTCATTCTTCAGTCGCCGTCGGATGGAAGAGGATGCTCTGCGTCGGATGTCTTCAAGATGGACCCGCTCCGCTCCGGATGGAAGAAGATAGAAGATGCCGCCTGGATGAAGACTTCTGCCGGTCTGGATGTCCTCTTCTGGCCGGATCGGATGAAGACTTCTGCCCCTCTGGAGGTCCACTTGTGCCCGGCTGGGTGAAGACGGCTCAAGGTAGGGAGATCTTCAAGGGGGTAGTGTTAGTTATTTTTAAGGGGGGATTGGGTGGGTTTTAGAGTAGGGTTGGGTGTGTGGTGGGTTTTAATGTTGGGGGGGTTGTATATATTTTTTTACAGGTAAAATAGCTGATTACTTTGGGGCAATACCCTGCAAAAAGCCCTTTTAAGGGCTATTTGTAATTTAGTATAGGGTAGGGAATTTTATTATTTTGGGGGGCTTTTTTATTTTATTAGGGGGCTTAGATTAGGTGTAATTAGTAATTGTAATTTTTTTTATTGTCTGTAATTTAGTGTTTGTTTTTTTGTACTTTATTTTTTTTTTTTTAATTGTATTTAATTTTAGGTAATTGTAGTTAATTAATTTAATTTATTTAATGATAGTGTAGTGTTAGGTGTAATTGTAACTTAGGTTAGGTTTTATTTTACAGGTAAATGTGTCTTTATTTTAACTAGGTAGCTATTAAATAGTTAATAACTATTTAATAACTATTGTACCTAGTTAAAATAAATACAAAGTTGCCTGTAAAATAAAAATATATCCTAAAATAGCTATAATGTAATTATTAATTATATTGTAGCTATCTTAGGGTTTATTTTATAGGTAAGTATTTAGTTTTAAATAGGAATAATTTAGTTAATGATAGGAATTTTATTTAGATTTATTTAAATAATATTTAAGTTAGGGAGTGTTAGGGTTAGGGTTAGACTTAGGTTTAGGGGTTAATAACTTTATTATAGTGGCGGCGACGTTGGCGGCGGCAGATTAGCGGTTAATACATTTAGTGGGCTATGGCAGTTTAGGGGTTAATTCTTGAATAGGTTTATTGCGTTGTGGGCTATGGCGGTTTAGGGGTTAATAATTTAGTTATTACTTGCGGTGTGGGTTTGATGGCGGATATAGGGGTTAATAGACTTTCTTAGTTATTGCGGTGGGGGATTGCGGTTGACAGGTAGATAGACATTGCGCATGCGTTAGGTGTTAGTTTATTTTTGCAGGCGTTTTCGCTTGTTACGGTGCTCCCATACTCAGCGCAAGGCCTGCTACGGCTGCCTTTTATGGCGAGGTAAAAATGGAGTAAGATTTCTCCATTTTCGCCACGTAAGGCCTTTCGCTGGATATTGGATACAGATTTACGACGCAGTCCCATGTTAGCCTATGGGAGTAATAATTGCGAGCGACGGGTGAAATATATACGTGCGTAACTTGTATGCTACGCCGTATATGTAATACCAAAATTGCGTAAAATCTGGCGTTGCCCGCATATGTAATGGAGGCCTTATTCTTTAGACATCTAGTCATAATCTTTGTTACACAATGAATATAGAAAGTCAGCAGCTAAAACTCCTGTATGCCAGGATCTCGTGATGGAAATAAATTTGTTGTCTAATAATATATACTTAATATTACAAGGGAGTCTCCCATGTATTCTAAAAGCCTAATACACAAAAAGCACCATATACTCAAAATTAAAACCCCCCCTATATGCAGTGGTTAAAAATATATTTTTATAATAGAAAGATTGTAAAAAATGTGTGAAAAATATGTAAAAATGTAATATACCACCTTAAGATAAAAATATGTAAAAATGTAATATACCACCTTAAGATAAAAATATGTAAAAATGTAATATACCACCTTAAGATAAAAATATGTAAAAATGTAATATACCACCTTAAGATAAAAATATGTAAAAATGTAATATACCACCTTAAGATAAAAATATGTCAAAATGTAATATACCACCTTAAGATAAAAATATGTAAAAATGTAATATACCACCTTAAGATAAAAATATGTAAAAATGTAATATACCACCTTAAGATAAAAATATGTCAAAATGTAATATACCACCTTAAGATAAAAATATGTCAAAATGTAATATACCACCTTAAGATAAAAATATGTCAAAAATAAAGAAATAAAGTCCCAAAATGTTCTTGAAATAAAGCGTGTCCTCAACGCTATTCCAAAGACATGGTAGAATAATTGTAGCTGTGATAAAATTTGGGTGTTAAGACATAAATGGTGATAAAAACTTAGGGCTCATTTCCATTGAGCCGTATTTAGGTTTGCGTGCAATCGCAAAATTATAAATATGCTGTCGGAAGCAATATCGTTCACCAACTGCTTCCAACGACCCGTTATCCCTCAGTTTCTGTCAGGTACCAGGCTTCATGTATACACCTTTAAGCACAACTTACTTAAACTTACTCCTCCCCCCTCCACCTGCCAATTAATGTTAGTGTATAGCGTTCATGCTACTATGAAGCAGCTTATTCTAACCTCCTGGCTAAACTTAATATTAGAAGCTGACCCAAGGAATAAAGTTCCATAGCTCGAATAGGAGTGGGCTACCAGGTTAATCCTTATCTCCGTGTGCAATATCTGCAACCTGAAGGAGTACCGCTGTGTCAATATCTCCCTATCAGTCTGGACCAAGCCGTACTACAGTTTCCCAACTTGTACACACCTCCGCCCGGTACCGGAGCAACATCAGCTACCTCTGCCAAGTCACTTGCTAAAATCCCACGAATCCATTGAAAACCTTATATTAAAAAACGGCGAGCGAACTTGCCCGCAAATCTTGAATTCTCGTCTTTTTTGTAGCTAGAAAATACTCGCTCGACATAAATCTCGCACAAAACAGGAATTACTAAACTATCTATTTCTACGCTCGTGAATTTCTCCGCACCTACCTCATTAAAAATCCCTCGCCAGCTAATAGGTGGCGAGCACCATAATAAACAATAGGGTCTATCAGATCAACGCCTACAACTGATTTAAAAGAGGTGTACAATTGAATGGTTACTCACTTTTGATCCTGTTAGCCATTATGGAGACACTTCTTCAACTTTATATTGTTCGTCTGATGCAAATGAGGGGTAGAAGGCAAATTCGTCAACCTGATGCCCCAAATCCGGTTCGAAGAAGGCGATTACGAGTACAGCGGGTATTCCTTCCGCGGGTTCCTTTAGATGCCCTTTCCGATCGAGAGGTTATTCAAAGGTTCCGTCTGGATCGACATTCAATATTGTCTTTATATGCTCAAATAGCACATTTTCTAGAGCCTGTGACGGCTCGTTCAAGGGCCATTCCCGGAATACTAAAGTTTCTTGCTGCCTTGCACTTTTTTGCCACCGGATCATTTCAGGCAGTGTCCAGCGTCATCATTGGTTTCAGTCAGTCTGCCTTTTCTCGTCATCTTTCCAAAGTTATCGATGCACTCATGCATATATTCCCCGAATATGTTTGTCTACCATCTACCACAGAAGAGTGGCAATCGATAAAGTCGCAATTCTACAGTGTGGCTGGAATGCCAAATGTTCTTGGGGCAATTGACTGTACCCATATTGCAGTTCGACCGCCACGGTTACGGGAGGAGATTTACCGCAACCGAAAGTCCTGCCATTCCTTGAATGTACAGATGGTTTGTGACCCCAAAATGAGAATTATCAGCGTGAGATCAAATTACCCTGGCTCCTGCCATGACGCTTATATCCTGCGGCAGACTGGACTGTACCAAAAATTCGAAAATGGGGAAATGCCAGAGGGATGGTTATTAGGTAAGCTTGAATTGAACTCAACGAAAATTTTTAAAGGTTTTTTAAAGAGCATGTAATTTTAAACGACTTTCAAATTGACTTTTTATTCTTTTTATATCAGTTGTTGAAAATCATATCTAGATATATGCTCAATAGCTGCCGATTGGTTGATGCACCTAGAGGCCTTGTTTGATTGGTTCACATTTGTGCATTGATATTTTTTCAACAAAGGATATATAAATAAATTTTGAAAAAAAAAAACACATTATATAATTAAATTTTTAATTTGTTACTATAAATTTATACTAATTTGACGCTAGCCTCAATAACTAATAAAAATTATTTTGTCTTTTTGGAATGACTTACATCAATATTTTTTTTTTTTAATTACAGGGGATGCCGGTTACCCTTGTTATGAATGGCTTCTGACACCCTATAATAACCCCCAACTCCGGAAACATATTCGTTTTAATGAAGCACACAAGAGCACAAGGGGTGTCATCGAAAGGACTTTTGGATTATTGAAAATGAGGTTCCGATGTCTGGACAGATCTGGCGGTGCAATGCAGTATTCTACAGAAAAAGTAGCAAGAATCATCTTAGTTTGCTGTGTCTTGCATAATATTGCCACCAAAAGAGGATGCCCCATTGATGACGATATTGCCATGCCTTTTAATGACTTTCCAGAAGAAATTTTCAGAGAAAACACCAATAGACGTGGCATGGCCACAAGGGATATGGTTTCTGACCAATATTTCGAAGATTGATCTTTCTCTAACAATTTGTTCATCTTATGTAAATTGTGTTCTGCATTTTTTTTTTGTTTTTTCAAATAAAATTTATGTGCAACATCATCATATTGTTATTTCTTTGTAGCCCTTTTTCTAAACAAACCTTATTTTCATTGTTCACACCCCAAAAATAAATGAAACAGAATTTTTTTTAAATGAAAATAATATAACAATTTATTTTAAGTTCAAAAGGCAACAAGAATAAGAATTATAACTACTCTATTTCTATCCTAATACAACTAATATATTTACATAACTAAAAAAGTTCAACATTTATCTTGTGATATGTGTGATAAATTTGTCTCACCAAACTTTAGAGAAAAATAAAATAAAGGAAATGTAGCTCTATTCTTGTAAACAGCAAGTATATATAACTTAATATACTCGCATGCACAAGGTGAGCATTTACTTTTAGTAATTGAAATGAAAAGTATGGATTATACCTCTATAAATGATAATAGTAATTCTTATGTGAGAAGCTTATTAAGTTTCTAATATATAAACAATGATTCGTTTATGATCAAAGAAAAAATGAGAAAAATTCCTTTATATTCAGGATATGAAATGAGTTGATAAAGTTCAAATCTTAGTAAAGTAATGTTCAAGTAACTTTCCTTTAGTTTCACGCACTCACACAAACACTCTAAAATATATATACAATGTTCCAACACACACGCAATATTGAGCAGCAAGGAGGAGGTTAATTCAGTGAAATACAGCTCAGGTAAGTAATGACACTTAGCGTTATATTTGTAAACCTTAAACTTTGTATACAATACGATACCAATACCAGCGTGGTGATAAGACCAGATTTCCCCAGAAACGATGGTGAAGCGTGGAGAGCGGTATTAGCAGCAGAGTAAATACTAAACCGGAGAATATTAGAGAGCGGCGTCCGGTAGCAGCATGTGTGAGTGCGGCTTCAGCTGTGAGTGATTGAGTTCCGGAAGCGTAGGAATATGATTAGAAGTAACGGTCCAAAAGGAATCAGGAAAGAAGTGCAGCAAACTTTGAGTTACAATCAGCCTTCAAAAAATATAAAATACTTTAGACCTGAAAGGGAAAAATAAACTGCTTGAAATGAGCAGTAGCACAGGATGAGAGAATCCACTTTAATTTTCAGGCACTGAGTAATGGAGAAGCACTTCCTTAAATAGGAGGAAGTGCTGATAGTCAGAAAGTCTTAAAGGGATATCACATCCCCCCCTTCTCAGGGAATCACCCCCGGGGATTCCAGACCAGGTTTAAGGGGGTAACGATGATGGAATGACTTCACCAGACGAGGGGCATGAACTTCCGAATGAAGATGCCAGGAATCATCCTCTGGACCATAACCCTTCCATCTGATGAGATATTCCAATCTTTGTCGTCGAATCCTAGAATCCAATATAGATTCAACTTCAAATTCCTCTGGAAGATCCACTGAGATAGGAGGTGGAAGATCAACTGTCGTACGTGTCATTGAATCAAAAGGTTTTAGTAATGAAATATGGAAGGTGGGATGAAACTTGTAGTCCTTGGGTAACGTGAGCTTGACCACATTGGGATTTATTACCTGCTCCACAGGGTAAGGTCCCAGAAATTGGTTAGCCAATTTCTTGCTAGGGACCTGAAGTTTGAGGTTTTTAGTAGAGAGTAATACTAGGTCACCTATTTTATATTCATGGCCAATTGAATGTTTCCGATCATAGTATTTCTTTTGGTATTCCTTAGCTTCGGCTAGATGTTTTTTCAATACTCTTAATCGATCTTGAAGCTTGGAAGAAAAATCTAAAGCTGAAGGGGAATTCACTGTTTTGTGGGACAAGGTTATAGTATTAGGATGGTACCCATAAGTTGCGAAGAAGGGGGATGTTTTGGTTGAGGAACAGAATGAATTATTATGAGTAAATTCAGCCATAGGAAGGTAAATTAGCCAGTCATCTTGTAAATGTGAAATATAACAACGTAAAAAGTGTTCAATAGTCTGGTTGAGTCTTTCTGTCAACCCATTTGTCTGAGGATGAAAAGCAGTAGTGTAGCGATGATCAATTTTCAGTAATTTACACAAAGATCTCCAGAACGAAGAGGTGAATTGGGTACCCCTGTCAGTAATAATATTAGAGGGTAAACCATGTAGTCTTACAACCTGATCAAGAAATACTTTAGCTGTAGTCATGGCAGTTGGTAATCCCTTAAGTGGAATAAAATGAGCCAGTCTTGTTAAATGGTCGACTACTACCATGATAGTGTTATATTGTTGTGATGCAGGTAACTCCACTATAAAATCCATGGCAATAGTACTCCATGATTTATCTGGAATGGGCAGAGGTCTAAGTAACCCTATGGGTTTTTTATGTTCAATTTTATTTCTAGCACAATTCTCACACCTAGAGACATAATCATAAATGTATTTATTCATCCCTGGCCACCAAATCTTACGACGGGTAAGTTCAATGGTTTTCTGTATCCCTGGGTGACCAGATATGGTGTCATCATGGGTATGTGTGAGAATGGAAGATCTTATTTTCTCAGGTATGTATAACTTTTCTTCATGATAAAAAAGACCTGTAGTAGGATCTTTGGAACAATTTTGTAATGGTATTGAATCATGTTTTAGAGCGCTGTAAATCTCTTCTTCTAAGGGTGTTAAAGTACCTATTATCTTTTCTGGAGGAATAGTGAAGTTAGGTTGTTCATGTGGAAGTAACTCATAAATACGTGAAAGTGCATCTGCCTTTGTGTTTTGACTCCCAGGTTTATAAGTTATTAGAAAGTTAAAGCGATCTAGAAAGAGTGACCACCTTGCTTGCCTTGCTGTTAAAGTCTTATTCTTTTTTAAGTATTCTAAATTTTTATGATCAGTATAAATAAGGAATGGAATTACTGATCCTTCTAGTAGGTGTCTCCATTGTTCTAGAGAACACTTAATAGCAAGGAGTTCTTTGTCTCCAACACTATAGTTAGCTTCAGCACAAGTCAACGTTCTTGAATAGAACGCAATGGGATGAACTTCACCTGTCTCCTTATTTTGTTGGGAAAGAACAGCCCCTATGCCTGTATTAGATGCATCAACTTCCAACAGGAACTGTTGATCAAATTTAGGCAGTGTTAGTATTGGAGCTGTTGTGAACATTTCCTTAAGACTATCAAAAGTCTTCTGGGCTTGTTCAGACCACTTAAAGCGCTGTTTTATGCTAGTTAATTGTGTTAATGGTTTTATCACTGAGGAGAAGTTTTTTATAAATTTACGGTAATAATTTGCGAAACCAATAAATCGCTGTAATGCTTTTACTGTAGTGGGTTTAGGCCAGTCTTTAATTGCGGATACTTTTTCAGGATCCATTTCTATTTTGTTTGGGGTAATTATATAACCCAAAAATTTTATTTTTGAGACATGAAAAACACATTTTTCTAGCTTTGCATATAACTTATGCTCCTTGAGTCGAGTAAGAACCCACCTAACATGTTTTTCATGTTCTATGGGAGATTTCGAATAAATCAGAATATCATCTAGATATATGATGACACAGATATCCATTAGATCATGAAAAATCTCGTTGATAAAATGTTGGAAGGTTGCGGGAGCATTGCTCAAACCAAAGGGCATTACGTTATACTGGAAAAGACCATAGCGGGTTCTGAACGCGGTTTTCCATTCGTGCCCTTCCTTTATGCGAATAAGATTATAAGCGCCCTTTAGATCTAATTTCGAGTAGATCGTGGCCTCATTTATTCTTTCGAGTAACTCTGGTATGAGAGGTAAAGGATACCTATTTTTAATTGTTATTTCATTCAATGCCCTGTAGTCTATAATAGGTCTTATTGTCCCATCTTTGTTGCGTACTAAAAACAATCCTGCAGCAGCAGGGGATGTTGAGTGTGAGATGAACCCTTTTCGCAAGTTTTCATCTAAATATGATCTTAGATATACCAATTCTTCTTGCGAAAGAGGGTAAATCTTACCATGTGGTATCTGAGATCCCGGTATTAAATCAATGGGACAGTCAAATTCCCTATGTGGTGGGAGGTTTTCTGCCTCCTTGAGGTCAAATACCTCTGCCAGGTCCTGATAAATTTGTGGTAGCTCATGTTCTATAGTAGAGATTACCTGATAGGGAAAACAAGTCTTTGTACAATAATCAGAGTCAAATTTTACTTGTTGTGATGACCAGTCAATATGAGGATTATGTATTTGTAACCAGTTAAAACCTAAAATAATAATATGCATGTAGATAGGTATGAGGTCAAAAGTAATATATTCAGAATGTCCTTGGTCAGTTGTTATGAGTAAAGGGATTGTCTGATGAGTAATGGGGCCCTGTTGTATAATAGAACCATCAATAAGTTTAACTGAAACAGGATGTGTCTTGACAACAGTTGGAATTTTATTGAGCTTAACATATGCTATGTCTATATAGTTTCCTGACGCCCCAGAATCAATCAAAGCGTTAGAGCGCACGTTTTTCTGATCCCACTGTAAAGAAAAAGTGAGAGTGAGATGGGGGTTTTGAGAAATGTGAAAAATATTGTTTTTGAAACTACCCTTACCCTTTTTCTGTCTCAATAGAGATGGACAATTTGTGACGGAGTGGTCTTTTTGTCCACAATAAAGACAGAGATTTTCTAATCTACGTCTAATTTTTTCCTCTGGGGTTAGAGGACCCCTTATAGTTCCAATTTCCATAGGAACCTGGTTTGAAACAGCTTTTTCCATGGTTGTAAAACAGGGATATGAACGTCTGGGCACAACTTCATAGGAAGCTTTTTCAGCCTTTCTTTCACGTAACCTTCGGTCCAAAGTGGTGCTTAATTTCATCAACCCATTCAGTGTGTCAGGCATCTCTAATCGTGACAATTCATCTTTAAGGGATTCAGAGAGACCCAATCTGAATTGATTCTTTAAACTGATCTCGTTCCATTGAGAGTCATCTATCCACTTTTGAAATTCAGTAATATATTCTTCAATGTTTCTTTTCCCTTGTTTCATAGATCTTAATTTATTTTCAGCTGTTATTTGAGTGTGGGAATCCTCATACAAGGCAGTCATAGCTAAAAAAAATTCTTCAAGCGAATCCAATATTGAATGTTCACTTTCAAAGAATCTATTGGCCCAGGAGCGTGGCTCCCCCTGTAGGAAGGAAATAGTGGTACAGACCTTTATCCTTTCACTATGATATGTTTTAGGTCTAAGTGAGAAAAGAAGTTTACATGCACTTTTAAAATCCCTGAATTCGCTGCGTTTGCCAAAAAATGGTTGTGGGTATTGTATGTGAGGTTCAGCAATTCCTGCTTCTTTCCCTGACATACAATCTTTTATTATGGTTTTGAGAGCTTTATTTTCAGTTTGTACCTCTGTTAATGCTCTAGCAAGATATTCTAATTTCTGATGAATATTAGAAAATTCATTTTTAATTTCATTAGGATCCATATTCCAAAATAAAAAAAAAAACTTTCTTTTTAAGGCCTGAAAATTCTGTGATATGTGTGATAAATTTGTCTCACCAAACTTTAGAGAAAAATAAAATAAAGGAAATGTAGCTCTATTCTTGTAAACAGCAAGTATATATAACTTAATATACTCGCATGCACAAGGTGAGCATTTACTTTTAGTAATTGAAATGAAAAGTATGGATTATACCTCTATGAATGATAATAGTAATTCTTATGTGAGAAGCTTATTAAGTTTCTAATATATAAACAATGATTCGTTTATGATCAAAGAAAAAATGAGAAAAATTCCTTTATATTCAGGATATGAAATGAGTTGATAAAGTTCAAATCTTAGTAAAGTAATGTTCAAGTAACTTTCCTTTAGTTTCACGCACTCACACAAACACTCTAAAATATATATACAATGTTCCAACACACACGCAATATTGAGCAGCAAGGAGGAGGTTAATTCAGTGAAATACAGCTCAGGTAAGTAATGACACTTAGCGTTATATTTGTAAAACTTAAACTTTGTATACAATACGATACCAATACCAGCGTGGTGATAAGACCAGATTTCCCCAGAAACGATGGTGAAGCGTGGAGAGCGGTATTAGCAGCTGAGTAAATACTAAACCGGAGAATATTAGAGAGCGGCGTCCGGTAGCAGCATGTGTGAGTGCGGCTTCAGCTGTGAGTGATTGAGTTCCGGAAGCGTAGGAATATGATTAGAAGTAACGGTCCAAAAGGAATCAGGAAAGAAGTGCAGCAAACTTTGAGTTACAATCAGCCTTCAAAAAATATAAAATACTTTAGACCTGAAAGGGAAAAATAAACTGCTTGAAATGAGCAGTAGCACAGGATGAGAGAATCCACTTTAATTTTCAGGCACTGAGTAATGGAGAAGCACTTCCTTAAATAAGAGGAAGTGCTGATAGTCAGAAAGTCTTAAAGGGATATCACATATCTATTCAAAAGGTTACATATTAGACTTACTATTCTACATTTAACCAGTGATTTTGTTACATAGTAATTGTATCAAATATAAATGAATCACAAAATTTGAGAATATATATATTGGTAGTGTTATCTGTGGTCAATGACCTAGGATATAGTGATGTACTAAAAAAAAGATAAATATATCGTCATGGATAATATCGTCATTGTTCATTCCTCATGCCAAATTTATCGTTCCAACAGAAATTTAATATAATATTGGTTATTAATGGTTAGTCGGATCAACAATATTATTCATGTTACATTGTATTAGAAAAATAAAGATTCAACAAAAAATAATGCTACATTGTAAAAATAGTATAGTTGTGACGTCAGATACTAACATGTCGCTAACGGAGCCTTTCACAGCTGGAGAAATAGTCATTCTGGTATATGCAATGGAACAATATTTTCCTCATCGTATGGGAGGAGTTTGATTGGTAAAGCAGGACAGTCGTGATCATATTATATACGAAATGATAAGAAGGATGTATAGAATATCAAAGATAAAAAGGACAAGACGTCAATGCCTAAGAAAGTACAGCGATTTGAGGCGTAGGGAAACTAATTATTACAATTCAGTTAAACGACTAATAAGAAACTGTAAGTATAAATGTTTAGTGTTACTTATAGTAAGTTTCAATTTTAATAGTTATTGATAGTAAGTCCAATAACTGCGTCATCTTTTACCTTTCACCATTGATTGATTTGCAATAATAGTAGGAACAAGGGACAACACATTTGACTTTCAGTATTCCGTTAAAACTTTTCTATCTGAACATTGAAAGACAAAAATTATGTTCATTGTTCCTTTAGCTTTAATAGACTGTTATTTATAGTATCTTATTTTTTTTCTAAAGCTATTCACCTTTAAGTAAGCTATATACTTGTTGATTAAACTAGAATGTACTGTCTAATAATCCTTTAATTAATAATATTGACATCAAGAAATCTCAAAATCCAATTTTACATTGATAATAGCATTCGATAATCGATTTAATCATATATTTTTAGTATTATTAATACAGAAAATGTTTGTTTTTAGTATATCTTCAACTTGCATATATGAAATGAAAATTAACATCAATTAATCATTACAACTATAAAAATAAAGTCAATTTTTACAAACAGATATGAAAAAATCAAAATCTAAAACTCAAAAAATTCCACGTTATTTAAGAGAAATAAGGATTGAAACGCCAAATAGTGGGATCACTTCACCACCCCTTCCTTTGACACTTATGGACATACCAATGACTCCCAAAAATAACAGAGCAGTGAAAAAAATGGCTGTCAACACTCAAAAAGGTACATAACTATAGAACAGCGTTAACAAGGTTTTATAAATTGTAAATAAAATAAATAATAATTTAAAAAAAAATTATGTTTAATAATCTAATGCACATTTAGATAATATATCCCTGGATGTTCTTATGAAGAAATTCCATCCTTTGAAAAAGAACCAAATTATTATTTTGATCTTGAGGTCGATGAGCCATGCACAAAAGATGATGATACTAATCTTGGAAGAGGTATTAGAATTTTTGTTTTTTAGGGAAGTGAAATATAGAAAAAATAATGTAATTTTAATTTTTTATATATTTATAAAAAGGTCAACCTTTGGACAAAGCGGTACAAGTTGAAATAGAATTGGATGGCATGGTATACGCAACAAGTAATGATATTGGACAAAACATGTTTCCTCCTAAAAAAAATCTGATAGACAAAGGTATTTTATTTAGTTACCTTTGTCAAAAATAGAATAATTGTAAAAACAATAAATTAAAAATTAAAAATTTTATTTTTTTATTTTACTTTAGCCTCTGGTTCAAGCGATGCTTACACATTAGAGGAAAAAATTGTGCAGACAGAAAATGATATGGATATCATACCTCCCAAAGAAAATGAAGGTATATACAGATATCAATATATTATTTATATGTTGTTATGTGATTAATATGTGAATTTAATTTATTTTTATTTATTTTAAGGTATAGAAGTTTTTGAAGAAAAAATCGATGAAAGCACACAAACTTTTTTGGATGATAACTTCAAAATTAAATTGGCAAAAATTAGGTCTACAATGGGAATGTTGATGGAGCAAGTTGATTTTTTGTACAAGAAATATGGCATTTAGTTTGTTTTTTTTTAAATAAATCTTTTAAAGCACTTTCTATTGTTTTGAAAAAAAAAAATTACAAATTTAGAAACATCCAAAAAAAAAGGGATGATGAGTGTTTGTTATAAAAATCGAAATTTTTGTTCTTTTTTTTTACCATTTCATAAAAAAAAAATATATTGTAAGCAATAAAAAAAAAATTTCAATGAAAAAAAATTTGGATTCATTCTTTTTTCAAAAATTTTAATAAAAAAACACCAAAAATTATTTTTAAAAATATTAGTGCAACTCGAAAATATAAATATATTTTGAACAAAAATATAAAACAAATCAAAAAGTGCAACATCAAAAACAGTATAAACTCAAGTTATTAATACAATTAATAAAGATGTCTATCACTACTGTCCTGGCCTATTTGGTTCAGAAGGACCCTGTCTTTCACGAATAATGGACAGGAGAGAATTCATTGTTTGTTCTGCGAGGCGTAATGAACGGTTTATCTGTTCGTTGTGCTCCTCGTCCATTCGCCTCTGCCAATCAAACCTCTCTCTGTCTAACTGCAATTGTCTTTCTGCTAATGATGCACTTCGGTCCAGGTGTGCGATTAAAACATTCTGTAACTCTCTATGATCCACCCTATATTGTCTAGCAAGAGAGATCATTTCATTGAGACAGACATCATCCACTTCTTCAATTTCATTGTTGCCAGGTACCACAGGTCTTTCATTAGATTGTGTTTCTGCTGGCTCTACATTTCCTTGAATTGTTTGTTCTTGTACTTCTGCTTCATCAGGGACAGGTTCATGGATCTCCATTGGTTGTGCATCCATGATATCATCCAACAAATCTGGGGTCTCACTTCCATGATCCCTGGATTGAAGTTCCTCCTCCTCAGGTCTTTCTGGTTGTACAGCAACCAGGTTTAAGATGACCTCCCTCGATGACTCCTCTGGATCTGTGAAAATTAAAAATAAAAAAATAAATATATATGAATATATTAAGATTTTAATATCTATATAAAAATATAATGTAGATATATAAATATATATAAAAATATATATATATATATTTTTATTAGGGATGCACCGAAATTTCGGCCGCAGAAAGTTTCGGCCGAAAATGGCATTTTTGGCTGTTTCGGTTTTCGGTTTTCTTGCCTGTTAGTTTCGGTAAAATTATTGTGTAGCATATTTCAAATTTGATGCTAGCCTAGAGCTGCTGTTTAAGTTTATTACTTCACATACTGTTCTGCATATAATGATTTTTCTAGGATTATACTTTATTTGGATAATTGGTAAAAAAAAAACCTGTTAAATATGATTATGTTACATAGAACTAAATGAAGAATAATACAGTATATTGATATTTATAATTGTTTTAATTATGCAAAAAAAAAACAACAAAAAAATAATTTGAAAATAATTTGAAAAAATACATTTTCGGTATCGGTTTCGGTTTTCGGCCAAGTGCATCCCGGATTTTCGGATTCGGTTTCGGTCCAGAATTTCCATTTCGGTGCATCACTAATATATATATATATATATATATATATATATATACATACATACATACATACACACACACATACACACAATATATAAATACACACACATACCAACAATATATACATACACACACATACAAACAATATATAAATATATACATACACACACATACAAACAATATATAAATATATACATACACACACATACAAACAATATATAAATATATACACACACACACAATATATAAATATATACACACACACACATACAAACAATATATAAATATATACACACACACACACACAAACAATATATAAATATATACACACACACACAATATATAAATATATACATACACACAAACAATATATATATATATATATATATATATATATATATATATATATATATATATATATATATATATATATATACACACACACACACACACACACACACATTATTGCACAGGGTTCTTGCACCCAGACCTGTCTGGGGTTAACTGCTTGTGGCTCTGGGGACAGCACAGCTTCCTGTGAGTGTCAGTGGCACCCAGGGCTGAGCATGTTGCAGGGTCATGGGATGTGTACCCGGTCCGGTATGAGAGTGCAGTTCCCTTCCGTGTTTTGTATATGTCTAGGGTGGTTACATATTCCTGTGCACCCTTCCCTTGTTTTCAGTTTGTTTGGATTTGAAAGCTTGCATTGTGTGGCTGTTTTAGGGTCTCAGGTATTGGAAAGGACCTTGACGTGGTACCTGAGCTTGTCCCATTTGGCCAGATGCGGTGACTAACCTTTCCACTTTTGTTTTTAAATCTTAGCTGCGAGCTTGTAAGGGAGTGCCGTGTTTTCTCTGTGTGTTGTATTAATTTGTTTTGTAATTTTCACTATGGTTCTTGCACCCAGACCTGTCTGGGGTTAACTGCTTGTGGCTCTGGGGACAGCACAGCTTCCTGTGAGTGCCAGTGGCACCCAGGGCTGAGCATGTTGCAGGGTCATGGGATGTGTACCCGGTCCGGTATGAGAGTGCAGTTCCCTTCCGTGTTTTGTATATGTCTAGGGTGGTTACATATTCCTGTGCACCCTTCCCTTGTTTTCAGTTTGTTTGGATTTGAAAGCTTGCATTGTGTGGCTGTTTAGGGTCTCAGGTATTGGAAAGGACCTTGACGTGGTACCTGAGCTTGTCCCATTTGGCCAGATGCGGTGACTAACCTTGAGAGGTAATGGTCAACTTGGAGGCTGGAAAATACTTGATTCACCACAAAGAAAGTTGCAACTAAAACTTTCAAGGCCTTGTTAACTAGGTGTTCTGTCATGACTCCCTACATATAATACACTGTACCTTTGTCAGTTTTCTAATTATTTTTCCCCGTTTACTATCATTTATAGTTTTTTCCTAACATACATTATCTTCTAACAAAATTAAATATTCATCCCAATCTGCAACCAGTGTAGTTTGTGTTACATCACCTAATAAATTGCTAATAACCCTTTAGATGCTCCAGTGAACACCCCACATGCCTGCCAATTTGTAATATGCCCCATCTGCCTACAAAGGGTATAGGTACTTAGACATATACAGGGTAATTCTAATAAAAAAAAAGTTACATCTAATATAATTACATAGTTTTGATTAAAATAAATACAAATATCAGAATTCTGTGACAACACAGATAGAAGTAAAGGTGGGTAAATATTAACCTATTGGCTGTCAAAACTGGGATGCAAAGGGTTTGCAATTATCAACCCCATGCATGCCAGAAAGGATTGCACCATTAATTTGTGGGACATAGAAGCCGTACCTTACAGAGAAAGGGTTAACTCTGTTAGAAAACTAACAGAGGTGTTGGCAGATCCTTATGGTAGCCTTAGAAAGGACTGGCCCATGTCATCTGTTTCTCCCCTTAACCCATAACGTGACAGTTCCTTCTCAAATCAGTGTGAATATTGTATATACTCAGCCGAAACCCGGAAGGAAATAGTGAATCCTCCAACTCAGGAAGGCTTTGCACTGTCTACTGGAGGCCGGCCTCGAACTGCGTGATGGGAGATGTAGTCCGCCCGATCTTATCATCCTTAACACTGTCCCAGAGGAAGCTGGGAAGACTGCGCATACATTCTGAGATTTCATAGCCCTCCCCTTAGCTGGGCCGCGCACTGCACAGCTCCGCTTGTCCTGCTTCCGTCAGCGAGAGGCGGGGTCATGTGGCGTTGCTTGATGATGTCACGGACCCCTGAATCGATACAGGTCTGCACTGCATCGATGCAGCATCGTTAACGGCTTGCATCGCGATGCATCACTGAATCGATTATTATATATATATATATATATATATATATATATATATATATATATATATATATACACACATTTTTTTTTAATTTACTTACAACCAGTACCAGGTACAAACAATACAATTGTAGTCCACTACACATCATGCAGGATGCAAAAGTAGCGGATTAACTTAACAGTGGTATATAGAAAAGAAACAGTAAACAATATCTATTATGAAATAGAAACCAATATTCAAACACTAGATTGCGAAAATCAACATTTCATTGAAGTACTATCTGACCAACAACCTGTGTACCTTGGTACGTTTTTTTTTTTTTATAGTTTTATACTCCAACAACATTAAAGTAACCATCACTAACAAAAAGCGCCATATAGAACAGAACAAAACCAGACAAAAACAGGACAACATAAAGGGAGGGAAAAAAAAGAGAAGGAAAAAGAGAGATATGTGAGGGGGAAAGAAAGAGCTCCCTGCCATGCCCCGCCCCCCCTGCCAATGATCAATATCTTCTACTTAATTAGGCAGCTCTCCTCTAAGGCATGCTTCTTGTACATAGATTAAATTGTGAAACGGAAAAATATATTGTTTCTGAATATCAACTGGTAGACTTTGAATAAAGCTGCCCCATTTATTAAAAAATCTCATATATATATATATATATATATATATATATATATACACATATACACACACACATTTATACACACCCATACATACACAGGTGACTCTCGGTTTACAACGGTTCAATTTGCACAGTTTCAGAATAACAACCTTTTTTTCAGTCATGTGACTGCTATTGAAAAGCATTGAGAAGCAAAGCATTGATTAAAATAGCCAGTAGGTGGAGCTGTCCGCTTGTGTTGCGGCAAAGATATGCAAGCCAAGCAAGCTTAAATTAATCAGATCTGAGCTATCAAGCATCTTGCAAAGGAACAAGATCTTTCTGTCTATAAATCAGTCCAGATTGGAATGCATAGAAAGAACTGTTTGCAGAAAAATGCAAGTAAAGTCTGTGTTGTGTGATTATTTTATTAGGTTTATAATGCTGTTTAGCATTTAAAGTCTTCATTTCAAAGTTTTAAAAATAATGTATTAGGTGTTACTTATGACAATTTTGAGAGGGGCCTGGAACCTAATTCCCTCACTTCCCATTAAATTACATTATAAACTGGGTTTCAATTTACAACCATTCCTTCTGGAACCTAAACCCGGCGTAAACTGGGGGCGATTAGAAGATAGAAGATTAGAACTTCCCCTTTAAGTGCAGTGGAATGTTCCACTGTCACTTCCTTACAGAGCAGGAAGAAATGCAGTCTTGAAGAGATGCAGTCTTGCAGAGAGCAGTGTTTTAGCCACATTTTATTGAAGTAAGTTCTGCAACCTTAGATTTTGCTGAAAGGGATTCTGTTAGTGAAAATTATAATTTAATGAATGTGGTTTAGTGTTTTTTTACTCTTTTACAGCAGTTTAAGGATCGTTTTTCTATTTTGTTTACTCAAACTTTACAAGCTAGACCAAAAGCATGGTAATGTAAAATGAAACCAAGCAAAACCAATAAACCAATATATTTTCACACTTTATTTGCTTTACTTGCTTTATGGTTTACTTTAAATATTTTTCTTAAACAAGATGTTTATCATCATGCATTGATATTCAGCTCACTATTTCCAATAGTCATTTAGTGATTCAGTTCACTTAAGTCCCATTCTCAAAACTCTAGTATTTCTACATTTAACAAATTTAGTATTGTATATGATATATAATGCATACTATGAATATTTAACACAATGTCAATTTATTTACCTATGTATTTTCCCTAACTGGTTTATCCAGTGACTTATCTACACTTTAATATAAAGCATTTTTTGTATAGGGCTCTTTAAATTGTGGAAGCAGGAGTTTAAAATTGTATGAGCAGGCAATGAAATTACCTATTGACACACCTTGTTGAATTTTTAATTCATTATCTTTTAACCAATGAGATGTAACCTACTCCCTTAAATAGGTTGTAAGGTGTTTCCTTAAACAGCTATGATTACGACCTGAGGGTCGAAACATGTCAGCCGTTTTGCACAAGTGACTGTGTCTCACTCACTGTTCCCATGGATGTTGTGGACTTTTAACCCATTTGTAATAAAGTTTGGACTTTTATCTATTTCGTCTGCTGCACTCTGCCTTTTGTTACCTTTATTCTTTTTGTCAGGCAGCAGAGACGATTTTTCTTTCCCCTGGAGTCCCATAAGGATTTGATAACCACACGGAGTTCCTGTTACAAATTGTTTATTTGTTACCAGTTTCACACGGATGTACTGGACCTGCTGATTGGATCTTGGAGTCATGTGACCCGGCATTTGGGCCTTTTCGTCTGATTGGATTCCTTCCCATGTGACCGCATCTCATGTGACCGCACGCTCCCCTCCCTGCATAGTAGGACGCCAGCACGTCACCACGTCAGGACACTGAGTTACCTCCAGCAGCATATTCCAGGAGCAGCGAATAAGTTTCTTCTTCGGCTCGCTACAGGTGAAGATCATTTGAGGCTTGCATACAGCTTGTTTGATGTAGCGGTGAGTGCAGGTCTTTCTGACCACCATTCTCCACAATTGTTGAGTACTTGTGCGCTTCAAATATAAAAAACCGCTTACTTTCATCTACGTTTCTGAGTGCCTCAATATTTCACTGTCCTGTAAGTGGAGCATTAACGGCTGCTGCCTGTTGCTTATACAATTTACATGTTTATGTATGTGCTGGCGTTTTGGGGTGGCTATAAATTATTGATACAAGTGTCACAAGAATAAGATTACTACAGCAGAATACAGGCTTCCGATTGGGACTTTTTATCCTGAATAAAACGGTCTGTGTTTTTGGTTCTATTGATATACAACACAGATATAGGGTAGCTGTGCTCTCCTTTCCTACTTATATTATTTATTTATTTGTGCTAGCCTGACAGCATTTACTGCACAGTTACCCTTATCACAGGGGATCTCTTACACATTTCCCATGGAGAACTCACAATTTTACTCCTTAATGCCCCTGTCTGCAAGGGATTATACAGATATTGACATTTCCAAAATATTTTCTACAGATAAAGCTAATTACACATTGCCTTGCCTGTTTGATGAAATGGAGAAACTTTTGTTAAAAGAACACAGATTACAGTGGGACATTTGGACTATGGAAACATATACCAAACTTAAAATAATACCACGTGGTTTACGTTTAACCAAATTTCCAACTTTTGAGGTTACAGATCTGGACTTTGTTAATTCATGGAATGAGATACTTTCTGATTGTTCATTACGTTTAATGGCTTTGCTAACTTCTTATAAAGTACATCTGTTGAATGCAGTTAGAGAAGAAATTGCTATTTTACAGGCAGAAATGAACAAAAGGTTAACTGACAATAATTTTTCTAGGTTTGATGTGATATTGCAAACTGGTGTGGCAGAGGCCAAACAAGTAGTTCTAGAGACTAAACGTATCAAGTTTATTAGGGATCAGTCAGACTATGCTAATAATAGTGTTTATGTCTGGAAGCGTTCTGAAAGAAGCTCTTCTAGGAGAAACTATAGGGGAAGGTCCAGGAATAGACGCAATAACAGTAGGAATAACAGTAGAAACAACAAGTCTGAACAGTCTAACCAGTCTAACCAATCACATAACTCTAAAAAAGTCACATACTCGGATAGTGAGTTTGAGTCAGGCGATGAAAGGGGTGCCTCAGGAGGTGAGGAACCACCAAAAGGTATCTTAAAAGTAACTCACACATCCCATGAGAAACCTATAAATGATTTATATAATCAACAGGCCACTAGGCCTCAAGACATACATTCAATCCAGAACCCCACAGCTTCTAAATATGTTTATGTTAGTGACATCACGCCCACAATACATACACAAGGGTCCAGGGTCTCCAATGAAGATCTGCATAATATGGCGCAGGTTTTTTGCCTTCCCCCACAAAAAACGGGGATAGGTCAAGGGACCAGTCGCGAAGCAGATGGGTACAAACTGAGGGGGAACAGGGGCAATCGGGGAAAACAAAAATACAAATAATTAATAATGTGATTAATTTGTCAGATCATACTTTGACACCATCTCAGCTTTCAGTTCTTGGTTATGGTCTTAATTTTTCACCAACTAATAACTGACATCTTTAAAACATTACTAGATGTCAATAAGCTTATCAGAAATATCACTCTAAATAAATTTTATAATGACACCCCGGAAAATGCCCCTGATAATGCTGAATTTTCTATTAGAAACATGAGCATTAATCCAAAAACCTCCATTCACAAAGCTTCCTTTAAGGAAGCATGTGATACTTTAACTCTTGAACATCTCCTAAGGGAAGGTTCAGAAGATTCTGAATCAGACAGACTAAACTCCCATGGTGGTTTCAGAAACCCCTCTACCTTTTATCCCATACAGCATAGGGGCCAGGTTCTTGAAACCTTTTTCAAGAGAGTGGAGCGTGATCTTTTGGAACTCAAATCCAGTGGCTCACGTACCAAACAAAATCTTACCAGGCAAGAAAAAGTGGCTCTGGAGGAGTTGAGATGCAGGGAGGACATAGTTTTCCGCTCGGCGGATAAGGGTGGCTCCATAGTCGTCCTTAATCGGACTGATTATGTTAAGGAGGCCCTTCGCCAGCTCAATGACACAGAGAACTATGCCCCCCTTGCGTCCGATCTAACCAGAGCCTTCCAGAAAGAGCTCTTTAGCTTGCTGGACGATGGATTAGAAGATGGACACTTTGACATTAAAACATTTGAGTATTTGTGTGTTAAACACCCTATAGTGCCCATCTTCCATCACTTGCCTAAAGTGCACAAATCCCTTACAGATATCAAGGGACGTCCGATAGTGAGCGGAATAGGTTCTCTAACTGAACACATTTCACAATGGATAGACAGCCTTCTGCAACCACTGGTAGTCTCTTTGTTTGGTTACCTTCGGGACACCAAACATGCAATTGAGATATTGGAAGGCACAGATTGGAAATATGATGTATTCAGATGGGCATCAATTGATGTTGTTGCCCTATACTCGTCCATCCCACATAAAGAGGGTTTGGAAGCGATAGCATACTTTCTGAAACATCATTCCAATCTTACCCATGACTTTCAGATGAACATCTTACGGCTACTTAAATATCTACTGACCCATAACTATTTTAAATTCGAGGATCGATTCTATCTCCAGAGATGTGGGACAGCCATGGGGGCGAAATTCGCCCCCTCCTATGCCAACCTGTTCATGGGTTGGTGGGAGCTGTCCCACATCTATGGAGATGGTAATCCCTTTAGACATTTCATCCATTACTATGGGCGATACATAGATGACCTTCTGGTCATCTGGTTGGGTGATGATGCAGATTTTTCTAACTTTATGTCCAATCTTAATGACAATACCTATGGTATTCGATTTACTTCTGAATTACATAATAATTCAATTAATTTTTTGGACATTACTCTAACTGGCACTAAAGAAGGAAAAATCATCAGTAACATCTATAGGAAACCCATTGCTGGGAATGCGTTGCTACACGCCAAAAGCTGCCACCCAACCCATGTCCCTTTTGCTGTTGCCAAAGGACAATTTGTCAGAGTAAAGAGAAACTGTAGTCAGGAAGATATGTTCTGCAAACAATCTGAAGACCTTACTAGAAGGCTCAAGCAAAGAGGCTACCCTGACAAAATCATACATAAAGCAAAGAGACAAGTTCAGAGTATTGATAGACATGAACTAATTAAAGAACAGTCTAAGACATCCAGAAAACTCAATACTGACTCTCAGGGCATTACATTTGTTACAGAGTTTAGTGCACAATATCAAGAGATATGCAGTATCGTTAAAAAACATTTTAACTTCTTGTCCGCTGATGACAAACTGGAAAAATGTGTGAAAAACGGACTACGTTGTTCCTATCGGAGAACACGTACTCTAGCTAATACTCTATCACCATCATCATTACCAGAACTTGACAAACCAACTAGTTCATGGCTTACACAAAAGGGCCTTTACAAGTGCAGACAAAAATGTCGGGTTTGTGAGTATATCACCGCTTCTAACATATTTAGATCAGAAGTTACAGGGGAAACTTTCCCAATCACCAGTTGTTTGAAATGTACTACCTCATATGTGATATACTTGCTCACCTGTACATCGTGCCACCTACAATATGTAGGCCTCACTACTAACGAGGTAAAAGTTCGCATCAGAAACCACCTGTCTACAATACAGGCAGGTGAGGCTAGCACCCCACTCGTTAGACATTTTGCCCGCTGCCATGACAATAACATCAATACTTTGAGATGGCAAGCTATAGAGAGGGTTCTCTGTCCACCTAGAGGTGGCGACCGAGAGAAGTTGCTACAGAAGAGGGAGAAGTACTGGATTTTCAAGCTCCAAACTAGGGTGCCAAATGGCCTTAACTCTGAATATGACTTAATCAATTTCTGGAAATAGTTGTCATTTTTGGGGCTTTTGTCCGATGGTTATCTCCCTCTTCTGCAGCGTATTTACATTTACATTTGTATTTACATTCATTTTCAATTTGCTTTTGTGCAAGAACCACATTTGCTATTGCTATCTCCATTTCTATTTTTTTTTTGTTATTCTCATATGTATACCATAGTGAGCTAAATATATGAATCATGAATAGTATATAAAGATTTTTGCTATTCTCATATGTATACCATAGTGAGCTAAATATATGAATCATGAATAGTATACAAAGATTTTTGCTATTCTCATATGTATACCATAGTGAGCTAAATATATGAATCATGAATAGTATATAAAGATTTTTGTTATTCTCATATGTATACCATAGTGAGCTAAATATATGAATCATGAATAGTATACAAAGATTTTTGCTATTCTCATATGTATACCATAGTGAGCTAAATATATGAATCATGAATAGTATACAAAGATTTTTGCTATTCTCATATGTATACCATAGTGAGCTAAATATATGAATCATGAATAGTATACAAAGATTTTTGCTATTCTCATATGTATACCATAGTGAGCTAAATATATGAATCATGAATAGTATACAAAGATTTTTGTTATTCTCATATGTATACCATAGTGAGCTAAATATATGAATCATGAATAGTATACAAAGATTTTTGTCATGTAAACCAATATATTTTCACACTTTATTTGCTTTACTTGCTTTATGGTTTACTTTAAATATTTTTCTTAAACAAGATGTTTATCATCATGCATTGATATTCAGCTCACTATTTCCAATAGTCATTTAGTGATTCAGTTCACTTAAGTCCCATTCTCAAAACTCTAGTATTTCTACATTTAACAAATTTAGTATTGTATATGATATATAATGCATACTATGAATATTTAACACAATGTCAATTTATTTACCTATGTATTTTCCCTAACTGGTTTATCCAGTGACTTATCTACACTTTAATATAAAGCATTTTTTGTATAGGGCTCTTTAAATTGTGGAAGCAGGAGTTTAAAATTGTATGAGCAGGCAATGAAATTACCTATTGACACACCTTGTTGAATTTTTAATTCATTATCTTTTAACCAATGAGATGTAACCTACTCCCTTAAATAGGTTGTAAGGTGTTTCCTTAAACAGCTATGATTACGACCTGAGGGTCGAAACATGTCAGCCGTTTTGCACAAGTGACTGTGTCTCACTCACTGTTCCCATGGATGTTGTGGACTTTTAACCCATTTGTAATAAAGTTTGGACTTTTATCTATTTCGTCTGCTGCACTCTGCCTTTTGTTACTATATATATATATATATATATATATATATATATATATACACACACACACACACACATTTATACACACCCATACATACACAGGTGACTCTCGGTTTACAACGGTTCAATTTGCACAGTTTCAGAATAACAACCTTTTTTTCAGTCATGTGACTGCTATTGAAAAGCATTGAGAAGCAAAGCATTGATTAAAATAGCCAGTAGGTGGAGCTGTCCGCTTGTGTTGCGGCAAAGATATGCAAGCCAAGCAAGCTTAAATTAATCAGATCTGAGCTATCAAGCATCTTGCAAAGGAACAAGATCTTTCTGTCTATAAATCAGTCCAGATTGGAATGCATAGAAAGAACTGTTTGCAGAAAAATGCAAGTAAAGTCTGTGTTGTGTGATTATTTTATTAGGTTTATAATGCTGTTTAGCATTTAAAGTCTTCATTTCAAAGTTTTAAAAATAATGTATTAGGTGTTACTTATGACAATTTTGAGAGGGGCCTGGAACCTAATTCCCTCACTTCCCATTAAATTACATTATAAACTGGGTTTCAATTTACAACCATTCCTTCTGGAACCTAAACCCGGCGTAAACTGGGGGCGATTAGAAGATAGAAGATTAGAACTTCCCCTTTAAGTGCAGTGGAATGTTCCACTGTCACTTCCTTACAGAGCAGGAAGAGATGCAGTCTTGAAGAGATGCAGTCTTGCAGAGAGCAGTGTTTTAGCCACATTTTATTGAAGTAAGTTCTGCAACCTTAGATTTTGCTGAAAGGGATTCTGTTAGTGAAAATGATAATTTAATGAATGTGGTTTAGTGTTTTTTTACTCTTTTACAGCAGTTTAAGGATCGTTTTTCTATTTTGTTTACTCAAACTTTACAAGCTAGACCAAAAGCATGGTAATGTAAAATGAAACCAAGCAGTTTAGAATGAGTTATAGCAAATATTCTCCATGGCTCCTGTAGCTATAGTATATAATTTAAACCAGGGATTCCTTAGGTGTATGTTGGACAACCCTGATGTAGACAACAAATAATAATTTATTAATGCTCCCATTCATATGTGCTGTTCTGTTTCAGATATTTAAAATGGATTGTAGACTTAGCATTTGATAGTCACTTAAAATATTACTTAAACATGCAGTGGTGCCTCCCCCATTTCAGTGTTCCCTCCCCCCCCCCTCCTGTCTCACTCCCCCTCCTGCCTGCCTCCCTCCCCCTCCTGCCTGCCCCCCCCCCATCTGTGTGTCTCTCTCTCCCCCATCTGTGTGTCTCTCTCTCTCTCCCCCATCTGTGTGTCTCTCTCTCTCTCCCCCATCTGTGTGTCTCTCTCTCTCTCCCCCATCTGTGTGTCTCTCTCTCTCTCCCCCATCTGTGTGTCTCTCTCTCTCTCTCCCCCATCTGTGTGTCTCTCTCTCTCTCTCCCCCATCTGTGTGTCTCTGTCTCTCTCTCCCCCATCTGTGTGTCTCTCTCTCCCCCATCTGTGTGTCTCTCTCTCCCCCATCTGTGTGTCTCTCTCTCCCCGATCTGTGTGTGTCTCTCTCTCCCCGATCTGTGTGTGTCTCTCTCTCCCCCATCTGTGTGTCTCTCTCTCTCCCCCATCTGTGTGTCTCTCTCTCCCCCATCTGTGTGTCTCTCTCTCTCTCTCCCCCATCTGTGTGTCTCTCTCTCTCTCTCTCCCCCATCTGTGTGTCTCTCTCTCTCTCCCCCATCTGTGTGTCTCTCTCTCTCTCCCCCATCTGTGTGTCTCTCTCTCTCTCCCCCATCTGTGTGTCTCTCTCTCTCTCCCCCATCTGTGTGTCTCTCTCTCTCTCCCCCATCTGTGTGTCTCTCTCTCTCTCCCCCATCTGTGTGTCTCTCTCTATCTCCCCCATCTGTGTGTCTCTCTCTCTCTCTCCCCCATCTGTGTGTCTCTCTCTCTCTCCCCCATCTGTGTGTCTCTCTCTCCCCCATCTGTGTGTCTCTCTCTCTATCTCCCCCATCTGTGTGTCTCTCTCTCTCTCTCTCCCCATCTGTGTGTCTCTCTCTCTCCCCATCTGTGTGTGTCTCTCTCCATCTCCCCCATCTGTGTGTCTCTCTCTATCTCCCCCATCTGTGTGTCTCTCTCTATCTCCCCCATCTGTGTGTCTCTCTCTATCTCCCCCATCTGTGTGTCTCTCTCTATCTCCCCCCTCTGTGTGTCTCTCTCTATCTCCCCCATATGTGTGTCTCTCTCTGTCTCTCCCCTCTGTCTCTCTCTATCCATCTCTCTTTCCCTATCCGTCTGTCTCTCTCTCTCCCACTCCCTTTGTCTCTCCTTATGTGTCATTCTCCCCCATGGTCTCTTTCTCTCTCTTCCTCCCCCTCTGACTCTTTCATCCCTTATGTGTCTCTCTAACCCTCTGTGTGATTGTGTCTCTCTCTCTTTCTCTCTAACCCTCTGTGTCTCTCTCCCTCTCTCCCCCCCCCCCCAAGTGTTTTTCTGTATTTCGGTCTACCTTTTATTTAATTAATGAATGAATTAGTGATGCCAAGCGCCCCACCATCTTTAAATTTCACCAGCCGCCACTGGATCAAGACATTTTTATATTTACTGAATAATGAAAGAATCTATAAGCATAATTTGCAGCATTAAAGTAAAAAGTATGTTTTAAACATATTTTAATGGGCCTGGATTTCTAGATCTCATAATCAGAGCAAGCATTGTGTTATCTGGCAAGAGTTTCTGTTACAATTCTTTAGACTAAAATCAGATGTTTACTAAGTTGACCAGTTTTCATTTAAAGGGACATGATGTAGAAAGAGCATGCAATTTTAAATAACTTTCCAATTTACACCTAACATCTAATTTTCTTCATTCTTTTGATATCCTTTGTTGAAAATCATATCTAAATATGCTCAGTAGCTGCTGATTGGTGGCTGCATATAGATACCTCATGCGATTGGCTCACCTATGTGCATTGCTATTTCTTCAACAAAGGATATCTAAAGAATGAAGGCGTATCCTAGCCACTGCCTCACCCGCCTCTGACGTCACGTGTGGATATGTGTGTGTGTGTGGATATGTGTGTGTGTGTGGATGTGTGTGTGTGTGTGTGTGTGTGTGTGTGTGTGTGTGTGTGTGTGGACATTAATTGACCATTGTTTGAAATTTCTACTGCCATCTACTGGGCCAATTCATGTATTACACATGTAAGAAATTTTAACATGTTTTTTTAAAGTTTTGGCAAAATGTTAAACACATAGGTAAAGTTAAACACATGAGCAGTGATGCAAAGTTTAATCATGATATCCAAAAGATATATATAGATATATATAGAAAGATAAAATTTATAAAAACAAATGAAGATCATAATCTCTATTCAGACCTACAGGATGTAGAGTTTTTAATTGTTGAATCCACCACACCTCTCTCTTTTTGAGTTCAAGTTCCCTATTGCCTCCTCTCCTAAGTTTAGGGATGTGATCTATTATTTGGTACCTGAGTTGGCTAACAGTATATCCCATTTCAAGAAAATGGGAAGAAATTGGAAGAGTTATATCTTGGCATCTGATTGATGATTTATGCCCACTAATCCTATCTCTAATGGGGCGTGTAGTTTCCCCTACATAGCCCCTCCCACAAGGGCATTTTAATAGGTAGACTACAAAGTCTGTATCACAGGTGTAATACCCATTAATTTTTCGGTCATTGATTTGTGCTATGTGTTTACCTTTTAGCATTGCATTGCATTGCGCGCAATGGAGACAAGGGTATGAGCCCTTTTTGGGAGTAGTTAAATAGGTAATACTATTAGTGCTAGTACTACCAATGTCAGCCTTAACTAAGGTATACCTAATGTTTTTCACCCGTCTGTATGAGTGCATAGGGGGAACTTGAAACTCAGATATATGGGGGTTGAACTTACCCAAAAGATACCAGTGCTTTTTTATTATATTAGCAATATGATCACTATGTGTATTAAATTCTGAAGAAAAAATTATACGTTTGGTGTTCTTTTTTAATTTTACATTTTTCTCGTGTAAAACTTCATGTTTACATCTAGTGATCATAGATGGGGGATATCCTCTCTCTTTAAATTTTCCTCAAGTCTGATTTCTTGCATATCCTTGTCCTGTACATTTCTAATAGTTCTTATAAATTGGCTTTTTGGGATGTAATAGGGCCCCTCCATACGCCAAATACATCATCTATATAGCGAAGCCATAGCCTGCATTTGGTTTTAAAGTCTTGATTAGTGTAAACATTTCTCTGCTCAAATTGGCTAACAAAGATGTTGGCGTATGAAGGGGCCATATTTGAACCCATAGCGGTTCCACGTTTTTGTAAGTAGAATGTGTCCTGGAAAAGAAAGTAGTTGAGATATATAAGTACATTAAGTAAATCCTCAATAAAATTACTTTGTTGCAAATAGAAGTTTGTTTCCTGGATTCAAGAGTAGCCTGAATGCCTGCCTCATGGGGGATACATGTGTAAAGGCTCACAACATCTAATGAGAAAAGAATATCATTATCCACATCTGAAATGCAAGAAAGATTTTTCAAAAGATCACCTGTATCTTTAAGAAAAGAGGCTTGTTTAGATGCAATAGGATTGAGAATCTTGTCTACAAATATAGCGATATGCGAAAATATATAGATGAGGTATTTGGCGTATGAAGGGGCCCTATTACATCTTTGCTAGCCAATTTGAGCAGAGAAATGTTTACACTAATCAAGACTTTAAAACCAAATGCAGGCTATGGCTTCGCTATATAGATGATGTATTTGGCGTATGGAGGGGCCCTATTACATCTTTAATAGATTTTGTGGATGACCTCAGCAAGTGCACTGATAGCTTGAGATTTACTTTAAATTTTTCTGATACCTCTATAAAATTACCTTGATACGATCATATATAAAAAAGATTCAGTTCTTAAAACAGATCTTTATGTTAAGCCAACTGATCGCAATACATTACTACAATACAACAGTTACCATCCTAAGAGTTTTTTCTTCTATCCCAAAAAGCCAATTTATAAGAACTATTAGAAATGTACAGGACAAGGATATGCAAGAAATCAGACTTGAGGAAAATTTAAAATTTAAAGAGAGAGGATATCCCCCATCTATGATCACTAGATGTAAAAATGAAGTTTTACACGAGAAAAAATTAAAAAAGAACACCAAACGTATAATTTTTTCTTCAGAATTTAATACACATAGTGATCATATTGCTAATATTATAAAAAGCACTGGTATCTTTTGGGTAAGTTCAACCCCCATATATCTGAGTTTCAAGTTCCCCCTATGCACTCATACAGACGGGTGAAAAACATTAGGGATACCTTAGTTAAGGCTGACATTGGTAGTACTAGCACTAATAGTATTACCTATCTTACTACTCCCAAAAAGGGCTCATACCCTTGTCTCCATTGCGCGCAATGCAATGCTAAAAGGTAAACACATAGCACAAATCAATGACCGAAAAATTAATGGGTATTACACCTGTGATACAGACTTTGTAGTCTACCTATTAAAATGCCCTTGTGGGAGGGGCTATGTAGGGGAAACTACACGCCCCATTAGAGATAGGATTAGTGGGCATAAATCATCAGATGCCAAGATAAAACTCTTCCAGTTTCTTCCCATTCTCTTGAAATGGGACATACCATTAGCCAACTTAAGTACCAAATAATAGATCACATTCCTAAACTTAGGAGAGGAGGCAATAGGGAACTTGAACTCAAAGAGAGAGGTGTGGTGGATTCAACACTTAAAACTCTACATCCTGTAGGTCTGAATAGAGATTATGATCTCCATTTGTTTTTATAAATTTTATCATATATATATATAATTTTAATTTTGGATATCATGATTAAACTTTGCATCACTGCTCATGTGTTTAACTTTACCTATGTGTTTAACATTTTGCCAAAACTTTAAAAAAATGTGTTAAAATTTCTTACATGTGTAATACATGAATTGGCCCAGTAGATGGCAGTAGAAATTTCAAACAATGGTCAATTAATGTCTGGCCATTATGGAGTTAATATGTTTGTAATTAAGCTATCTGGCCTATTTAAAGCTGTGCTGCAGAGCAATCCATAGCATGATTAAGGGTCTGCGTTACCCGAAATGTTGCTGTCTGTTCATTATGTCACCTTAAAGGGACATTAAACCCACATTTTTTCTTTCATGATTCAGATAGAGAATACAGTTTTAAACAACATTCCAATTTACTTCTATAATCTAATTTTTTTCATTATTTAGATATCCTTTGTTAAAGAAATAGCAATGCAAATGGGTGAGCCAATCATACGAGGCATCTATGTGCAACAACCAATCAGCGGCTATTGAGCCTTTCTAGATATGCTTTTCAGAAAAGGATATCAAGATAATTGAAGTAAATTAGATAATTGAAGTAAATTAGAAAGTTGTTTAAAATTGTATTCTCCATCTGAATCATGAAAGAAAAAATTTGGGTTTCATGTCCCTTTAATAAAGGTTATTTCACTTTTACAAAACAGTGCTGGAGCCATCTACTTTTTTCCTTTTGGATTTATACATTGGAGGTGAGCAGGACCCTCTTGCTACTGTGCACTCTGCTACCTATTCCTGAACTGCTGATTTGTGCTGGACCTATTGAGATATATATATATATATATATATATATATAAATAATTTGAAATCATGGTAATAATTTTAAGCATTAAGTCAAATGATTTTTATGCTTTAACTTACAATCATTTATCCACCTGTAGCATACAGAGAAGCCAGAATTCTTTTCCTATCAATCCAAACCAGACAATTAGCCATTTAGCATTACACGTTCCTACATATATGAATGTGTGATGCTATTATTGGTCACATACATGTTACATTTTTCACAATTTTAGGTTTCTCACTGAAATTATTTATAAACAGCTTGTGCAATTATGGCATAAATGGTTGTAAATGCTTCTCTGGGATCCCCTTTGTTCAGAAATAGCAGACATATATGGCTTTGGCGTTGCTTTTTGGTAATTAGAAGGCCGCTAAATGCTGCTGCGCATCACAAGTGTATTATGCCCAGCAATGCAGGGGTTAATTAGATAGCTTGTAGGGAGCTTGCAGGGTTAATTTTAGCTTTAGTGTAGAGATCAGCCTCCCACCTGACACATCCCACACCCTGATCCCTCCCAAACATCTCTCTTCCCTCCCCCACCCCACAATTGTCCCCGCCATCTTAAAGGGCCACTAAACCCAAAAAAATTCTTTCATGATTCAGTTAGAGAATACAATTTTAAACAACATTCAAATTTACTTCTATTATCTCATTTGTTTTATTTTTTAGATATCCTTTGTTGAAGAAATAGCAATGCATATGGGTGAACCAATCACACGAGGGATCTATGTGCACGCACCAATCAGCAGCTACTGAGCCTATCTAGATATGCTTTTCAGCAAAGAATATCAAGAGAATGAAACAAAGTAGATAATAGAAGTAAATTAGAATGTTGTTTAAAATTGCACACTCTTTCTAATTAATGAAAGAATAAATTGGGGTTTCATGTCCCTTTAAGTACTGGCAGAAAGTCTGCCAGTACTAAAATAAAAGGCGGACTGCCAGTACCCAATTTGCCTCCCAAAAATGTTTTTTTAATGTAATTAATTTTTTTCTGTAGTGTAGCTGCCCCCCATCAATACCCTACTCCCTCTCTCCCTCCCAGATCCTTTTGAGTGTTATTTCCCCCCCTCCCTCTCCGTGTCCCATTCACTCATTCATTGGTGGCAGTGGTTGTTGCGCAATCGCGCGCGCTCTCCCTGCAGTCCCCCCGCACGCTCCCGGCACCCACATTCCACATTCAGGAACCAGATGCCGGGTAGCGATGGGCTGCCCACCCGCCTCCCTGCAGCTGCTCCCACCCACAAACGATCGGGCCCATCGCTACCGGTGCAGAGAGGGCCACAGAGTGGCTCTCTCTGCATCGGTTTTGGAAAAAAGGTATTGCAGTGATGCCTCAATATCGAGGCATCACAGCAATACCTTGAAAGCGGCTGGAAGCGATCAGGATCGCTTCCAGCCTCTTTAAACCCTTATGTTGTACAGGGTACGTCGCTGGTCTTTAAAGACCAGGTTGTGTGCGACGTACCCTGTACGACATGCGTCATTAAAGGGTTATAGGTCACATTAAAAGGTGGGAAAAGTCCTGAAATTATTTATTATATATATATATATATATATATATATATATATATATTTTTATATATATATATATATATATATATATATATATTTAAAAAAATAAATTTAAATTTTTTTTTAACGATTTTTGTTGATAAAAAAATAAAATACTAACAAAATATTTAGTAGCAGCTGTGAATATGTACTATGGAAAAAAAGGCAGCACTCACATGTCATTTGTAACTAAAATTCAGCTGTTCATAACACAAAATTAAATAATCTTTTTTTTTTTTTTTTTTTAGAAAATTTAATGAAGCTTTTGTATTATTAAATGCTCTTTTTAATTTTAAATGACGAGTGATTGATGCCTTTTTATGATCTAAAATTCTAAATATATCTATCTATATATATAAATGTGTATATATATATATATATATATATATATATATATGTATATATATATATATATATATATATATATATATATATAGAAAGCAATATATATATTTTTATTTATATAAATATATATCTTTATATATCCAAAAAATAATAATATATATGAAGATGTTGCTATCTTGATATTTATGTATAAGAAGAAAATTAAAAAAAAAAAGGAATGTATTAATAGTACAGATTCTCACCATCAAACAACCATGGAGAACTTCTCGTCATGTTCCGAAAAAGATGTCCAAGGTCAGCTATGATAAAAAAAATATATATATATATATTAAAATAAAATTTCTTTAGTGAAAAATCCAAAATAAAAAAATTACAATAAATCAATGTTATCTATATGGCCTAAGTGAGCAAACACTACCATGCTTTTAAAAGAAAACAAAAAAAAATGGAATTCAAGTAATTAGATTTTTTGAGAGAAAGCGAATTTCGGTTAGCTTTGACCAGTATGACCAGTGGAGAATGGAAAAAATGAAAATATATTGTTTACCTGTACCTCTACCAACACTGGTTTCAGGGGTGCTGGTACGGATATCTGGAAGTGTATCCGCTGATAAAACAGAATTTATGTTTACCTGATAAATTTCTTTCTCCAACGGTGTGTCCGGTCCACGGCGTCATCCTTACTTGTGGGATATTCTCTTCCCCAACAGGAAATGGCAAAGAGCCCAGCAAAGCTGGTCACATGATCCCTCCTAGGCTCCGCCTACCCCAGTCATTCGACCGACGTTAAGGAGGAATATTTGCATAGGAGAAACCATATGGTACCGTGGTGACTGTAGTTAAAAAAAAATAAAATATCAGACCTGATTAAAAAAACCAGGGCGGGCCGTGGACCGGACACACCGTTGGAGAAAGAAATTTATCAGGTAAACATAAATTCTGTTTTCTCCAACATAGGTGTGTCCGGTCCACGGCGTCATCCTTACTTGTGGGAACCAATACCAAAGCTTTAGGACACGGATGAAGGGAGGGAGCAAATCAGGTCACCTAAATGGAAGGCACCACGGCTTGCAAAACCTTTCTCCCAAAAATAGCCTCAGAAGAAGCAAAAGTATCAAACTTGTAAAATTTGGTAAAAGTGTGCAGTGAAGACCAAGTCGCTGCCCTACATATCTGATCAACAGAAGCCTCGTTCTTGAAGGCCCATGTGGAAGCCACAGCCCTAGTGGAATGAGCTGTGATTCTTTCGGGAGGCTGCCGTCCGGCAGTCTCGTAAGCCAATCTGATGATGCTTTTAATCCAAAAAGAGAGAGAGGTAGAAGTTGCTTTTTGACCTCTCCTTTTACCTGAATAAACAACAAACAAGGAAGATGTTTGTCTAAAATCCTTTGTAGCATCTAAATAGAATTTTAGAGCGCGAACAACATCCAAATTGTGCAACAAACGTTCCTTCTTTGAAACTGGTTTTGGACACAGAGAAGGTACGATAATCTCCTGGTTAATGTTTTTGTTAGAAACAACTTTTGGAAGAAAACCAGGTTTAGTACGTAAAACCACCTTATCTGCATGGAACACCAGATAAGGAGGAGAACACTGCAGAGCAGATAATTCTGAGACTCTTCTAGCAGAAGAAATCGCAACTAAAAACAAAACTTTCCAAGATAATAACTTAATATCAACGGAATGTAAGGGTTCAAACGGAACCCCCTGAAGAACTGAAAGAACTAAATTGAGACTCCAAGGAGGAGTCAAAGGTTTGTAAACAGGCTTGATTCTAACCAGAGCCTGAACAAAGGCTTGAACATCTGGCACAGCTGCCAGCTTTTTGTGAAGTAATACCGACAAGGCAGAAATCTGTCCCTTCAGGGAACTTGCAGATAATCCTTTTTCCAATCCTTCTTGAAGGAAGGATAGAATCCTAGGAATCTTAACCTTGTCCCAAGGGAATCCTTTAGATTCACACCAACAGATATATTTTTTCCAAATTTTGTGGTAAATCTTTCTAGTCACAGGCTTTCTGGCCTGAACAAGAGTATCGATCACAGAATCTGAGAATCCTCGCTTCGATAAAATCAAGCGTTCAATCTCCAAGCAGTCAGCTGGAGTGAAACCAGATTCGGATGTTCGAACGGACCCTGAACAAGAAGGTCTCGTCTCAAAGGTAGCTTCCAAGGTGGAGCCGATGACATATTCACCAGATCTGCATACCAAGTCCTGCGTGGCCACGCAGGAGCTATCAAGATCACCGACGCCCTCTCCTGCTTGATCCTGGCTATCAGCCTGGGGATGAGAGGAAATGGCGGGAACACATAAGCTAGTTTGAAGGTCCAAGGTGCTACTAGTGCATCCACTAGAGCCGCCTTGGGATCCCTGGATCTGGCCCCGTAGCAAGGAACTTTGAAGTTCTGACGAGAGGCCATCAGATCCATGTCTGGAATGCCCCACAGGTGAGTGACTTGGGCAAAGATTTCCGGATGGAGTTCCCACTCCCCCGGATGCAATGTCTGACGACTCAGAAAATCCGCTTCCCAATTTTCGACTCCTGGGATGTGGATAGCAGACAGGTGGCAGGAGTGAGACTCCGCCCAAAGAATAATTTTGGTTACTTCTTCCATCGCTAGGGAACTCCTTGTTCCCCCCTGATGGTTGATGTACGCAACAGTCGTCATGTTGTCTGATTGAAACCGTATGAACCTGGTCCTCGCAAGCTGGGGCCAGGCCTGGAGCGCATTGAATATCGCTCTCAGTTCCAGAATATTTATCGGTAGAAGAGATTCTTCCCGAGACCAAAGACCCTGAGCTTTCAGGGATCCCCAGACCGCGCCCCAGCCTATCAGACTGGCGTCGGTCGTGACAATGACCCACTCTGGTCTGTGGAACATCATCCCTTGAGACAGATTGTCCAGGGACAGCCACCAACGGAGTGAGTCTCTGGTCCTCTGATTTACTTGTATCTTCGGAGACAAGTCTGTATAGTCCCCATTCCACTGACTGAGCATGCACAGTTGTAATGGTCTTAGATGAATGCGCGCAAAAGGAACTATGTCCATCGCCGCCACCATCAACCCGATCACTTCCATGCACTGAGCTATGGAAGGAAGAGGAACGGAATAAAGTATCCGACAAGAGTCCAGAAGCTTTGTTTTTCTGGCCTCTGTTAGAAAGATCCTCATTTCTAAGGAGTCTATAATTGTTCCCAAGAAGGGAACCCTTGTTGACGGGGATAGAGAACTCTTTTCCACGTTCACTTTCCAGCCGTGAGATCTGAGAAAGGCCAGGACAATGTCCGTGTGAGCCTTTGCTTGAGGAAGGGACGACGCTTGAATCAGAATGTCGTCCAGGTAAGGTACTACTGCAATGCCCCTTGGTCTTAGCACCGCTAGAAGGGACCCTAGTACCTTTGTGAAAATCCTTGGAGCAGTGGCTAATCCGAAAGGAAGCGCCACGAACTGGTAATGTTTGTCCAGGAATGCAAACCTTAGGAACCGATGATGTTCCTTGTGGATAGGAATATGTAGATACGCATCCTTTAAATCCACCGTGGTCATAAATTGACCTTCCTGGATGGAAGGAAGGATAGTTCGAATGGTTTCCATCTTGAACGATGGGACCTTGAGAAATTTGTTTAAGATCTTGAGATCTAGGATTGGTCTGAACGTTCCCTCTTTTTTGGGAACTATGAACAGATTGGAGTAGAACCCCATCCCTTGTTCTCTTAATGGAACAGGATGAATCACTCCCATTTTTAACAGGTCTTCTACACAATGTAAGAACGCCTGTCTTTTTATGTGGTCTGAAGACAACTGCGACTTGTGGAACCTCCCCCTTGGGGGAAGTCCCTTGAATTCCAGAAGATAACCCTGGGAGACTATTTCTAGCGCCCAAGGATCCAGAACATCTCTTGCCCAAGCCTGAGCGAAGAGAGAGAGTCTGCCCCCCACCAGATCCGGTCCCGGATCGGGGGCCAATATTTCATGCTGTCTTGGTAACAGTGGCAGGTTTCTTGGCCTGCTTTCCCTTGTTCCAGCCTTGCATTGGTCTCCAAGCTGGCTTGGCCTGAGAAGTATTACCCTCTTGCTTAGAGGACGTAACACCATGGGCTGGTCCGTTTTTACGAAAGGGACGAAAATTAGGTCTATTTTTTGCCTTGAAGGGCCGATCCTGAGGAAGGGCGTGGCCCTTACCCCCAGTGATATCAGAGATAATCTCTTTCAAGTCAGGACCAAACAGCGTTTTCCCCTTGAAAGGAATGTTTAGTAGCTTGTTCTTGGAAGACGCATCAGCCGACCAAGATTTCAACCAAAGCGCTCTGCGCGCCACAATAGCAAACCCAGAGTTCTTAGCCGCTAACTTAGCCAATTGCAAAGAGGCGTCTAGAGTGAAAGAATTAGCCAATTTGAGAGCATTGATTCTGTCCATAATCTCCTCATAAGGAGGAGAGTCACTATCGAGCACCTTAAGCAGTTCATCAAACCAGAAATATGCGGCTGTAGTGACAGGGACAATGCATGAAATGGGTTGTAGAAGGTAACCCTGCTAAACAAACATCTTTTTAAGCAAACCTTCTAATTTTTTATCCATAGGATCTTTGAAAGCACAACTATCCTCTATGGGAATAGTGGTGCGTTTGTTTAAAGTAGAAACCGCTCCCTCGACCTTGGGGACTGACTGCCATAAGTCCTTTCTGGGGTCGACCATAGGAAACAATTTTTTAAATATGGGGGGAGGGACGAAAGGAATACCGGGCCTTTCCCATTCTTTATTAACAATGTCCGCCACCCGCTTGGGTATAGGAAAAGCTTCTGGGAGCCCCGGCACCTCTAGGAACTTGTCCATTTTACATAGTTTCTCTGGGATGACTAAATTTTCACAATCATCCAGAGTGGATAATACCTCCTTAAGCAAAATGCGGAGATGTTCCAATTTAAATTTAAATGTAATCACATCAGACTCAGCCTGCTGAGAAATGTTCCCTAAATCAGTAATTTCTCCCTCAGACAAAACCTCCCTGGCCCCCTCAGATTGGGTTAGGGGCCCTTCAGAGATATTAATATCAGCGTCGTCATGCTCTTCAGTAACTAAAACAGAGCAGCCACGCTTACGCTGACAAGGGTTCATTTTGGCTAAAATGTTTTTGACAGAATTATCCATTACAGCCGTTAATTGTTGCATAGTAAGGAGAATTGGCGCGCTAGATGTACTAGGGGCCTCCTGAGTGGGCAAGACTCGTGTAGACGAAGGAGGGAATGATGCAGTACCATGCTTACTCCCCTCACTTGAGGAATCATCTGGGGCATCATTGTCATTATCACATAAATCACATTTATTTAAATGAATAGGAATTCTGGCTTCCCCACATTCAGAACACAGTCTATCTGGTAGTTCAGACATGTTAAACAGGCATAAACTTGATCAGAAAGTACAAAAAAACGTTTTAAAATAAAACCGTTACTGTCACTTTAAATTTTAAACTGAACACACTTTATTACTGCAATTGCGAAAAAACATGAAGGAATTGTTCAAAATTCACCAAATTTTCACCACAGCGTCTTAAAGCCTTGAAAATATTGCACACCAATTTTGGAAGCTTTAACCCTTAAAATAACGGAACCGGAGCCGTTTTAAGCTTTAAACCCCTTTACAGTCCCTGGTATCTGCTTTGCTGAGACCCAACCAAACCCAAAGGGGAATACGATACCAAATGACGCCTTCAGAAGTCTTTTATAAGTATCAGAGCTCCTCTCACATGCGACTGCATGCCATGCCTCTCAAAAACAAGTGCGCAACACCGGCGCGAAAATGAGACTCTGCCTATGCTTTGGGAAAGCCCCTAAAGAATAAGGTGTCTAAAACAGTGCCTGCCGATATTATTAAATCAAAATACCCAGAATAAATGATTCCTCAAGGCTAAATAAGTGTTAATATCAATCGATTTAGCCCAAAAAAAGTCTACAGTTTAAATAAGCCCTTGTGAAGCCCTTATTTACAATCGTAATAAACATGGCTTACCGGATCCCATAGGGAAAATGACAGCTTCCAGCATTACATCGTCTTGTTAGAATGTGTCATACCTCAAGCAGCAAGAGACTGCAAACTGTTCCCCCAACTGAAGTTAATTGCTCTCAACAGTCCTGTGTGGAACAGCCATGGATTTTAGTTACGGTTGCTAAAATCATTTTCCTCATACAAACAGAATTCTTCATCTCTTTTCTGTTTCTGAGTAAATAGTACGTACCAGCACTATTTGAAAATAACAAACTCTTGATTGAATAATGAAAAACTACAGTTAAACACTAAAAAACTCTAAGCCATCTCCGTGGAGATGTTGCCTGTACAACGGCAAAGAGAATGACTGGGGTAGGCGGAGCCTAGGAGGGATCATGTGACCAGCTTTGCTGGGCTCTTTGCCATTTCCTGTTGGGGAAGAGAATATCCCACAAGTAAGGATGACGCCGTGGACCGGACACACCTATGTTGGAGAAAAAGGTATGGCTAGCAGATGATGTGCTTCTTATCGTTTGCCCAATAACGACACCACCACTAGTCATCGACGTCCCAGAGGAGGTTGATGGAATGGCTGAAGCAGGGTCATCACCACCCCTAGCTGTCACGGATTGTGGTCGAGCTGTTAAGAGATAAATAAAATCAATCGTTATTCATGTTTCTATCTATAGAAGATTAATAAACAACTAATATTTAAAATTTTAAATAGTGGTTATTGAAAGGGACAGTGTAGCACACACAATAGTAACCAGGTTGAAGAATTTGAATGTAAAAATTAAAAAATTTTGTAGACACTCAAGGTTGTTTGTATTGAAACTGTTTTGTAAAGCTTGTTTCTAGTATTTAAAAAGTGTTGAGTACTTTGTTTGACATAAAACAATAGTCCTGTGTTGATGTAATCTTTCATTCTATTCATTATTCATTCTATTATATTCTTTAATTCTATTCATTCATTGTATTATGTATCAACAAGCTGTTATAAGTGTTATTTGAACTTGTCATTTAATTACCTTGTTAACAATTAACTGTAAACGAAAAAGAGTCGTCTGCTCATTTGCTAATTAAATGACAAGTTCAAAGAATACTTATAAGAGCTTGTTGATACATCATAAAATAGTTGAATGAAAGAATAATGAATAGAATGAAAGATTACATAAACACTGGACTATTGTTTTATGTGAAACCAACTATTCAAGTTTTTTTAAATAATAGCATTTAAACACTCATTAATCCGCTTAATCTTGATATTATATATACACTAATGTTGAGAGTGTGTATCTGCATGTGTAAGTATATAATATTAGTGTGTGTGTATCTGCATGTATAAGTGTATATTTTTTGGTCTGTATACATGCTTGTTTAATGTATACTGTAACGTTTGTTTTTGTGAATTTGTAGGTTTATACTATGCAGGTGTATATGCATTTTATTATAATTTAAAAAAAAATATTATTAAAACTAAAATTTGTCTACAAAAATATAGCACTGTATTTTCAAACGATCGTTGAATACAGAGCTCACATAGCAAAAACAATATTGTTTGGCGCAGCTTTTGATTTGATGAATAGGGACATTAAACCACAAAAGATTTGTTCATCAGTCATAAAGAAATTAAGATTTTAAAATAGATCGAAATTTACTTCCATTAAAGGCGTCTATTTACAATTAGCTAGTAAGCAGTTCTAAATATGCTTTTCATCAAAGGATATCAAGAAAATGAAGTAAATTAAAATAGAATTGTTATTTATAAAGCGATACAAAAATAAAGCAGTAATAGGACTATATTCTGCATAATCAAAATTGGCGCCAATAAATATTGATTTTCCAAAATATAATTAAATGTTAAATATTTTTATAAACCGACTCCACTGGAAAATTACAATATGATCATCAGTCAATTTAAAAAATAGTAATTATATTAATGTTTTAAATCTTCGGTCACTATCACAATCATCTGTGATCATGAATATTACATTACATACGTTATTGGTTAAGCTATACAAATATCTAACAGTAATCTGCATTGATTTAACGTAATCAAAATTGACGCACCAAAAAATTGATTTGAAAAAATATCTTTACAAGATAGATATTTGGATAAACCAACTCTAATGGATAATTACAATATGATCATCATTCAATTCAAATAATAGTAATTTGATAATTGTTTTACATCTTCGGTCGCTATCACAATCATCTGTGATCATGAATATTACATTACATACGTTATTGGTTAAGCTATACAAAAATCTAGCATTAATCTGCATTGATTTAACTTAATCAAAATTGACACACCAAAAAATTGATTGGACAAAATATCTTTACAAGATACATATTTGTATAAACCAACTCTAATGGATAATTACAATATGATCAACATTCAATTTAAATTATAGTAATTCGATAAATGTTTTACCTCTTAGGTCGCTATCACAATCATCTGTGATCCCGACGATTACTTCTGGGCCTAGACGCTGCACCAGTCTCTGCTCGTAATCATTAAGATCAGCGACATAAGCTGTTCCACCTCCGGTAGCACGGGTTGAATTTTTTTTCTTTTGCCAATTTGGCTTTTGCAAATCGTTTGATGTCGTTGTACCTTTTTTTTATTTGATCAACGTCCTTTTCCCCAGGTCCCTGAGCACTGACAGCATCACTTATCCGGGTCCATATACTTTTTTTACGGCTACTTGAAGTTTGCTTCGAACGACAACCAAATAAATAGTCATACGAGTCTAGCACCATATCGACAAGAACCAGGTTCTGCTGATGTGAGAAGTGGGGATTCTTCGATTTGGACTGTGATTCAGATCGAGAAGTAGCCATACTTAATTTATCGATAACAATAAAAGTCAGTAAAGCTTCAAGTTCTTGAAATATGCAGTCTGAAAAACTTTATTAAATAGAGCTTATATAGTGCTGCAATATGTTCCCGCGACAAAGCTGACGTTTCTGACACCTTGCAGTCACGTGGGACAAACATGACTGACAGTTTGTAAGCGATTAATAGTACATTCGCAAATAGCGAGGCGTCATATGTATGAATCATTCGCCAGTGCTCGATGCGGATTAGACGCGCCTTTTTTTTTTAATAGTTTTTAGTACATATGGCGGGCGGGCAACATCTCGCTAGCTGCGAGTTAGAGCGAGTCGAGCAAACACGTTGTCAGCGAAAAAATTGATGCTTTAGTACATGGAGCCCATTGTGGACAACAGTCAGCGGCTTTCCCCGCTCTACTGAAGCTGTTCCGTGTGCACGCACAGCCGACTCCAGCCTGTCAGCATTTCCTCACTGCTGATTGGTTGCTCGGAACACACCATCCTCAGATTCAGCGACCGCTGCAGCCGTAGCACTTCTCCCTGCAATCAGTACCGCTATCAGCTCTGTGTACATACTCCAGTAAAACAAGTGTATCACAAATCTCAGGACTCTGTTACTTAACTATATCCTATAACATAATTCTAAGCAAAACGGCTTGTGCTTAATGAACTGTGATCATTGATCTGGGAGATCTTATTATTATCTTGCTACTAAAATTTGGACTTACTTACTGAGGATTATTTTTGTGTATTACATTGCCCAGTACTCTCCTGTAACAAGTTAACAGGAATAACCACTGAGAACTACTGAAGTTCAACTTCTTCCACTCTGCACTTGTGATCCACACCAGCATACCAGCGTTTTGACAGTTTCAGCATTGTTTTGTATTTAAATTTATTTTTTAGGTAATGTTAGGATTTTTTAATTTAAATTTAGAATAGGATTTAAAATTTTGGTATTTTAATTAATTTATTAGTTTAATAGTCTTTATTTTATGTAATGGGGGTTAATTTAGGTGGTGTTAGGTTAGGGGGCTTAGTGATTAGATTAATACTTTGCAATAAGTAGTGAGAAGGAATGGGGCGTATCTGTAAGACCTATCAGTATATTAACAACGTAGGTCAGAATATCATGTACAAACTTTGTTAATACTTGGCTTCACCGCATAACAAACCACTGTTAGGCACACTGTTCATTATAAATGTGTTTTGAAATAGTCAGTCCCACTTGGTAACAAGCTGTTACAGATCCGTAATAACATATAGTGTTCGCTCACCTAATCTCCAGACCAGGCTGGCCTCCAAGCCTTCTCCTTGCGCGGCTGCTTCTGGTGTATCCGCCGGCCTCAGGGACAGTCACAGGTCTCAAAACCTGTGACCGCTCCCAACGCTCACGCAGCGTAGCCGCTTAGCAGGATAACTTTACCATTTCAATCAAGCCGCGTTCTCATCCAACTGGTTGCGAGGAAGGGGAGGAAGATGACGTAGACAGGTAACGGGTAAGTAAAACAGCATCCAATGGGAATCGACAAAAAAAGGTGTGTAGCCCAACTCCAAATGGGATTGGATAGAAATCCACAATCGCTCCAAAGTGTATGTAGAAATGCCGGTTAAAGCAAAGTCAATCGGCTCAATAGGGCAACGGGCTGTCCTGACTGGTGCGAATCCAAACTGAAACAGAAGGTGCGGACAGTCCGTTGGTAAAATCAAAAACTTTATTATGCAAACATAGCGTTAAAATGCTGGAACAAGCAGTGTAGACAGAGTAGGTGTATCACCTAAGCTGGCTTACGCGTTTCGGCGTTAGCCGTAGTCATAGCCATAGGTGTAGGGTGTTACCCCTGTCTTATATAATACGTGTTAAAATGGTATTGGTTGATAGATACAAAAAACAACAAAGAATACGCCTACTCAATTCTTACAGACCATACACAGTAACAATAGTTGAAAAAGTATACTTTTGAAATTACAAATAATATTCAACATGTACATGTAAATCGCAAGGAAAAGAGATATATACACACTCTAACTTATCATGCAACAGTAAGTACCGGGAATAATAAGTTATATACATGAAAAGCCCAGTTAAATAATCTCTGATAATAGACGATTGCCTGAATATAAGAACCTGACATAAATAGATTAATTATCAATATGTAAGAACATTATAGTACAATATGAGAGCACCAAGATGAAACATACAAAAAATACAAAATCATATTCAGAGGCAATGTCTATATAATCAAAGATATTCGGCGCTTGCATACAATTCCCCTCATATTATCATGTGATAACATTGGATCATAAAATGTGAATTTCCAAAATAGTAGCAAGGTTAGATAATTCTTGTAGTTACATGTGCGTATAATATATATCTCTAGTATAAACTAGTAATCCTAAACTTGTGCTTAAAGCCAGAGTAATTACCTCAGTCGCTAATATGAAAATATATGCTAAACCTAGTAAAAATCTAACAGCAAAAATGAGCTAGGACTATCTATATTCAAAACACTAGATAATTTCTTATGTGGGGCTTATTTCATATAGAGGTATTGTGGGCACAAGCCGTAGTTGAGAGTAGCATAGAATTATATTAAAAACCTTATAAGTAACCTAAGTGCCAATAATGGAACATTCACAAACAACATTTGGCCATCATTAGATGGTAAAGGGGACTTTTGGATCAAACAAGAGATGCACTGGATATAACTATTCCCCAAAATTAATTAGGTCATATTTGGAGTTAAGACCTTTGGGGATACGTGTCTCCAATTTAAAAATCCAGTACATCTCTCGTTTAGCCAAAATCTGGTCCCTGTCACCTCCTCTTTTAGGCGGTACTATCTTCTCAATAATACACCATCTAAGGGAATCCACACATTTATTGTGCCTGATAGCAAAATGTTGCACCAAGGGTGTAGCAGCTTTTCCAAGGGACAATGTGGACAGATGTTCCCTGATCCTAGAGTTGGCATCTCTCCCAGTGAGTCCTACATATTGTATGTGACAAAGTGTGCATTCTAAGAGATACATAATACACTCAGTGGTGCAGTTTAGACAAGATTTAATATAAAAACTCTCCCCTGTCACACAAGATCTAAAACTTGTGGTAATATATGCAAAGTCACAGGGCCTACACTTTCTGTGCCCACATCTGAACATCCCCAGATGTCTCAGCCATGAAGATTCAGAGCTGTTGATCTGTTTTAATTGAGTGGGTGCCAGTCTTGTGCCCAATGTGTGATTTTTACGATATGAACATTTGAGGCCTAGTTTGGCCGTATCCTGTAATGCATCATCAGCCACTAATAGTGCAAAATGTTTCTTAATTATTGCACAAATTTGGGAATATTGGGAACTGTACCCTGTCACAAAGTAAACCCCATCTTTACCTGTAGATCTGCAGGGTACTTTATTCTTGGTAATTAAAGATTGTCTATCGATAGAATCTACCTCTCTCCTGGCTCTCAAAATGTCCTTTCTAGGGTATTTTCTTTCTTTTAATCGTACCACCAGATCATCAGCAGCTACTGAGTAATCCCCAGGGTTGCTACAATTGCGTTTGAGCCTCGTGAATTGCCCCTTTGCTACCGCATATCTCACGTGCTCAGGATGACTGCTAGTAGCGTGAAGAAGGGTATTCCCAGATATCGGTTTGCGGTAAACAGTGGAACCAATTGTACCATCCTCATTACCAATGAGAGTCAAATCCAAAAAATTAATGGACACCTTATTGTATTCAAATGTGAACCGCAAACCATCACTATTATTATTAAGATAACCTACGAAGTCCGAGATGAGATGCTGGGGACCACTCCATATCATCAGCAGGTCATCTATAAAGCGCTTGTACATTTTAATGTACTGTCGATAGAGATTTCCTTCCCCAAAGATGTGGATCATTTCCCACCACCCCAGCACAAGATTGGCATAGGATGGTGCGAACTTGGCACCCATGGCCGTGCCACATCTTTGGAGAAAGAAATCCCCCTAGAATTGAAAAAAGTTGTGAGTAAGCAAAAATCTGGCCATCTCTACAATAAATCTCTGAAAATCCTCGGAATAATTAGTAAAATGAAATAGAAAGAACTGTAAAGCCTACAACCCCATAGAATGGGGAATGGAGGAATACAGTGACACTGCATCTATAGTAAGCCACACATACTCCTTTTCCCAAGAAATATTCTGGACTATATTCAATACATGTTTGGTATCCTGTATGTGTGACTGCAATGATAGAACTAATGGTTGTAACAAAGCATCGAGCCATTCAGATGCATGTTCCAAAAGCGAATCGATTCCGCTGATTATGGGTCTTCCCTGCACATTGGAGAGGGACTTATGTACCTTTGGTAGATGATGGAACCATGGGGTTTTGGGATGATCCACTATTAAATAATCAACAGTCTGTTGGTCAATAAATCCCCCATGTATTCCATCATCCAGAAGGCTCATCAGGTCTTTCTTAAAATTAGAAGTTGGATCACCAGACAATCTGGTGTATTCATCAGTATTATACAACTGTCTGTGAGCCTCCGCAATGTACATGGCACGATCCATAACCATGACAGAACTACCTTTGTCCGCCGGACGAATGACCAGAGAATCATTATGTTCAAGTGAGACCAATGCGTCTCTTTGTGTTTTAGTTAAATTGTGTTTTCTTTTTGACCTGTCAGTGGCAATGCTATTCCCTAGGGACACTAGATCTCTTTCAACCCTAGCATGAGCAAATCCTCCTTCTATCCGGTACAGTCCAGGGGTACTGTTCTGGAAACTTTTCATGCTAGGATTGAAAGAGATCTAGTGTCCCTAGGGAATAGCATTGCCACTGACAGGTCAAAAAGAAAACACAATTTAACTAAAACACAAAGAGACGCATTGGTCTCACTTGAACATAATGATTCTCTGGTCATTCGTCCGGCGGACAAAGGTGGTTCTGTCATGGTTATGGATCGTGCCATGTACATTGCGGAGGCTCACAGACAGTTGTATAATACTGATGAATACACCAGATTGTCTGGTGATCCAACTTCTAATTTTAAGAAAGACCTGATGAGCCTTCTGGATGATGGAATACATGGGGGATTTATTGACCAACAGACTGTTGATTATTTAATAGTGGATCATCCCAAAACCCCATGGTTCCATCATCTACCAAAGGTACATAAGTCCCTCTCCAATGTGCAGGGAAGACCCATAATCAGCGGAATCGATTCGCTTTTGGAACATGCATCTGAATGGCTCGATGCTTTGTTACAACCATTAGTTCTATCATTGCAGTCACACATACAGGATACCAAACATGTATTGAATATAGTCCAGAATATTTCTTGGGAAAAGGAGTATGTGTGGCTTACTATAGATGCAGTGTCACTGTATTCCTCCATTCCCCATTCTATGGGGTTGTAGGCTTTACAGTTCTTTCTATTTCATTTTACTAATTATTCCGAGGATTTTCAGAGATTTATTGTAGAGATGGCCAGATTTTTGCTTACTCACAACTTTTTTCAATTCTAGGGGGATTTCTTTCTCCAAAGATGTGGCACGGCCATGGGTGCCAAGTTCGCACCATCCTATGCCAATCTTGTGCTGGGGTGGTGGGAAATGATCCACATCTTTGGGGAAGGAAATCTCTATCGACAGTACATTAAAATGTACAAGCGCTTTATAGATGACCTGCTGATGATATGGAGTGGTCCCCAGCATCTCATCTCGGACTTCGTAGGTTATCTTAATAATAATAGTGATGGTTTGCGGTTCACATTTGAATACAATAAGGTGTCCATTAATTTTTTGGATTTGACTCTCATTGGTAATGAGGATGGTACAATTGGTTCCACTGTTTACCGCAAACCGATATCTGGGAATACCCTTCTTCACGCTACTAGCAGTCATCCTGAGCACGTGAGATATGCGGTAGCAAAGGGGCAATTCACGAGGCTCAAACGCAATTGTAGCAACCCTGGGGATTACTCAGTAGCTGCTGATGATCTGGTGGTACGATTAAAAGAAAGAAAATACCCTAGAAAGGACATTTTGAGAGCCAGGAGAGAGGTAGATTCTATCGATAGACAATCTTTAATTACCAAGAATAAAGTACCCTGCAGATCTACAGGTAAAGATGGGGTTTACTTTGTGACAGGGTACAGTTCCCAATATTCCCAAATTTGTGCAATAATTAAGAAACATTTTGCACTATTAGTGGCTGATGATGCATTACAGGATACGGCCAAACTAGGCCTCAAATGTTCATATCGTAAAAATCACACATTGGGCACAAGACTGGCACCTACTCAATTAAAACAGATCAACAGCTCTGAATCTTCATGGCTGAGACATCTGGGGATGTTCAGATGTGGGCACAGAAAGTGTAGGCCCTGTGACTTTGCATATATTACCACAAGTTTTAGATCTTGTGTGACAGGGGAGAGTTTTTATATTAAATCTTGTCTAAACTGCACCACTGAGTGTATTATGTATCTCTTAGAATGCACACTTTGTCACATACAATATGTAGGACTCACTGGGAGAGATGCCAACTCTAGGATCAGGGAACATCTGTCCACATTGTCACTTGGAAAAGCTGCTACACCCTTGGTGCAACATTTTGCTATCAGGCACAATAAATGTGTGGATTCCCTTAGATGGTGTATTATTGAGAAGATAGTACCGCCTAAAAGAGGAGGTGACAGGGACCAGATTTTGGCTAAACGAGAGATGTACTGGATTTTTAAATTGGAGACACGTATCCCCAAAGGTCTTAACTCCAAATATGACCTAATTAATTTTTGGGAATAGTTATATCCAGTGCATCTCTTGTTTGATCCAAAAGTCCCCTTTACCATCTAATGATGGCCAAATGTTGTTTGTGAATGTTCCATTATTGGCACTTAGGTTACTTATAAGGTTTTTAATATAATTCTATGCTACTCTCAACTACGGCTTGTGCCCACAATACCTCTATATGAAATAAGCCCCACATAAGAAATTATCTAGTGTTTTGAATATAGATAGTCCTAGCTAATTTTTGCTGTTAGATTTTTACTAGGTTTAGCATATATTTTCATATTAGCGACTGAGGTAATTACTCTGGCTTTAAGCACAAGTTTAGGATTACTACTTTATACTAGAGATATATATTATACGCACATGTAACTACAAGAATTATCTAACCTTGCTACTATTTTGGAAATTCACATTTTATGATCCAATGTTATCACATGATAATATGAGGGGAATTGTATGCAAGCGCCGAATATCTTTGATTATATAGACATTGCCTCTGAATATGATTTTGTATGTTTCATCTTGGTGCTCTCATATTGTACTATAATGTTCTTACATATTGATAATTAATCTATTTATGTAGTGAATGTAGTCCAGCGCTAGATTAGCACGGGTAGAGTATTTAGTTAAATTCTATAATTTGAATATATTGTATTTTGTGATTGGATAAATGTTTAATGTATGTACTGCAATGTTGTTATTATATATTTATTGTAGGTAATCCTAAGTATTTATCAACATTCAGTTAATAAAAAGATATAAACAGGTATATACAACTGATATATATAAACTTGTTGTCTAATGTGAGCTTCTTATCTATATATAAAAACTAATAAAACATTTGTATAATTAGACAAAAATTTAATAACTTGTTAAAAGCATACATAAAATAAAAAGGGACATCTCCCTTATAACATCGATTTCATCAGAGAAAACAATTGAATAACTGTAGTATATATTTCCGCTATTTGATAATCAGGTACCTGTTATATAGTGTAACAAATGATAATGTCCAGAAATTGGATTAAAAAAAAACTTAAAGATCCAAACGAGATGACCTCCCCGCTATTGTGGCGGGTGTGTGTTACCGGTCCATTAGTGAGAGACTGGTATTTAAAAATATGTCATGTGACTTTTCCTACGTCACACTTGTGATCGTAGCTGTTTCAATATAGTTGTAATGTAACCAGTGATCCTTGATATTCTGTCAAGTGCTTATTATGTTGCAATTTTTTTAACTTTAATCTATGTGTATCAGAAGGTGTATTCCCCTATTCCGTGTGTAATTAGGGAGTCTTGGGGGAGATTGCAACTTAAGCTGGTCTCTTGGCACACCTGATTTCTCTTTTAGTGTGGTCTTTGCGGTCACATTCAGTGACTTGGATGTTAAACTTTGCGGTCACGTGCAGTGACTATAATGCAATCCTCGCAGTGTGGACTTGGCGGTCACTTGTAGTGGTGGGAATTGAACTCGTGACCTTTAGGGTTAGAGAGAGAGATCTTAACCATTAGGCTATGTGTATCTCACTTTCTGTGTTAGCATAGTGGACTTGGCGGTCACTTGTAGTGACTGTAATGAGGTCTTTGCGGTAACAGAGGTGACTAGTGGTGGGGTCTTTGCGGTCACAAGTGGTGACTAGGAGTAGAATCTTTAGCGGACATCAGTGATGTTATACAGCAAGGTCTTTGCAGTCACAGATTGTGACTTGCATGTATTAACTTGCGGTTGTATCTTTGTGGTCACAGATTGTGACTTAAAAGTGGTCTTTGCGGTCACTAACAGTGGTGACTTAGAGGAAATCTTTGCGGTCACTAGTAGTGACTAACAGAATGATCTGTATCGTTGGAGATCAAAGTAAAACTTGGCAATCTCTCTGTGCAACTTAGTAGAGCTGATTAGAAACAAATGCAGGTTGTAACAATGTCCAGCTGCAATGTTGCAGGAGGTAATCAGCAAAAGAAGTCTTGTAGTAGTTGTCTTTCCTTTCTTGGCAATTATAACAGCAATCAAAATAAAAACATAAAGTGCAGAGTGACAACAGTGTAAAGGTCAACGCGTTTCGCCCTTAGGCTTTATCAAGACATGTTTGTCTGTGTCACCTGAGTCTATATATAGGGCTTAACTGGTTTGGATTGGCTATTCTATGTAATTTAATTAAAGGTGGAAAGTATAGATATATGGAAATTCAATATAAAGGTGGAATTATATAGTTGTGTGTGTCTACAAGATGCTTATTGTTCATTTGTTTTTGTTCTTTGTGTTGTAATTAATGAAAGAGAATGAATAGATCCTAGAAAGGTTCTTGTAAGAATGCAATAAACATTATTTAGAGAGTTCTAAATATATCTATATAATGTATAATGTATGTATTTGTATTGATTTTGATGTGCTTATAGTTGCTTGAATATTGAGCATATGTTAATTTTTAAATATATAAAACAAATAGAAATTATAAGTAAAGATTTTTTTAAAATAAAAAAGTTATGACTTAGTGAGTATTTTAAAAAAAAAAAAAAAAAAAAAAATTTTAAAACTGTTTTCAGTATTCCCTTTTGTGATTGAACTCACGACCTTTTGGTAATTGAGCAGAGGGTATTATCCACTAAACCACATCTACCTCAAAATTGTATATAGTGAAATACATGTATTAGTGAAAGTATATGTATATACACACATATATGTTTATATACATTTATATTTACATACATTTATATTTACAATATGGTTTTGTTTGTATAAATGAAGACCATAAAGAAGTGATGATATTCATAAGAGACTAAAATCTATATAGATAGTTTTTAGTGGTAGTAAAGGATGTTTAGTAACATTTACCTGAACCAACAAAGGAATGTGGTGGGAATTGAACTCGTGACCTTTAGGGTTAGAGAGAGAGAGAGATCTTAACCATTAGGCTATGTGTATCTCACTTTCTGTGTTAGCATAGAATGGAGGTATTTATATATATTAGTATGATGTAAAATTATTATAAGAAAGGGGAAATATCTAGCTCTGAATTTAAGCCAGTTGGAAATAGTGTGTCCATATTGTAGATCATTTTTGCTTCTAACTTCAATAATTGATTTTCTAAATTTCCCCCTCTCCAATTAAGTTTTATCTTGGCTAGACCCCAGAATTTAAAATGTTAGAGATTGTTATTGTGAATGTCCCTAAAATGAGAATAGAGGTGTGTGTCAAGAGTGCCTCTATCAATGCATGACAGATGTTCCCTAATTCTACAAGAGGTACATAGACGATGTTATTTTTATATGGAAAGGGGAACTGTAAGAATTAGAAATGTTAATCAATGACATGAACAATAATGATATGAATATAAACTTTACATATACTTTCAGTAAACAAAAAATTGTCTTCCTAGATCTAAATATAGAAATTATTGATAACCAATTAAATACGTCTACCCACTTCAAAGAAGTAGACGCTAATAATTTCATACACTACAAAAGCTGCCACCTAGAAAGGTGGAAAAATAACATACCCAAAGGTCAATATCTGCGTATTAAAAGAAATTGTTCAAAACAATTAGACTATGAAAGACAAATAACAATCTTATAAAATAAATTTAAAGAAAGAGGGTATGAGGATAAAATAATACACCAAGCAAGGGAAGAGGTAGATAAAATAGACCGCAAAGATCTACTATCTTATAGAAATAAACAAAGTAGGGGCCATGGTGATACAAAGAATGAGGTAAATGTGTCATTTATTACGGATTACAACTGCAATAACAAATTAATAAACAAAATACTTAAAAAACACTGGCACATAGTACAGATGGATCCCATAATAGGGGATAAAGTAACACAATTTCCAAAAATCATATACAGAAGAGCAAAAAATTTAAAAAATAAACTAGCGCCAAGCGAATTGAAACCACTAAAAACAAGAAATCAAGATATAAACTTAGAAGGAAATAAAATAAAAGTCTTCTTTCCATGCTTTGGATGCCGATCCTGTAAATACAGTAGCAAACTAAAAGAAATAGAAGTGAATAACTTTAAATACAAAATTGATGAAACAATCAGATGTCAAGACAAAGGAATTATATACATAATTGAATGTTCATGTAAAAAGTACTATATAGGTGAAACGACAAGAACCCTCTGCGATAGAATTAGGGAACATCTGTCATGCATTGATAGAGGCACTCTTGACACACACCTCTATTCTCATTTTAGGGACATTCACAATAACAATCTCAAACATTTTAAATTCTGGGGTCTAGCCAAGATAAAACTTAATTGGAGAGGGGGAAATTTAGAAAATCAATTATTTAAGTTAGAAGCAAAAATGATCTACAATATGGACACACTATTTCCAACTGGCTTAAATTCAGAGCTAGATATTTCCCCTTTCTTATAATAATTTTACATCATACTAATATATATAAATACCTCTATTCTATGCTAACACAGAAAGTGAGATACACATAGCCTAATGGTTAAGATCTCTCTCTCTCTAACCCTAAAGGGCACAAGTTCAATTCCCACCACATTCCTTTGTTGGTTCAGGTAAATGTTACTAAACATCCTTTACTACCACTAAAAACTATCTATATAGATTTTAGTCTCTTATGAATATCATCACTTCTTTATGGTCTTCATTTATACAAACAAAACCACATTGTAAATATAAATGTATATACACACATATATGTGTGTTTATATACATATACTTTCACTAATACATGTATTTCACTATATACAATGTTGAGGTAGATGTGGTTTAGTGGATAATACCCTCTGCTCAATTACCAAAAGGTTGTGAGTTCAATCACAAAAGGGAATACTGAAAACAGTTTTAAAAATTTTTTTTTTTTTTTGAAAAATTACTCACTAAGTCATAACTTTTTTATTTTAAAAAAATCTTTACTTATAATTTCTATTTGTTTTATATATTTAAAAATTAACATATGCTCAATATTCAAGCAACTATAAGCACATCAAAATCAATACAAATACATACATTATACATTATATAGATATATTTAGAACTCTCTAAATAATGTTTATTGCATTCTTACAAGAACCTTTCTAGGATCTATTCATTCTCTTTCATTAATTACAACACAAAGAACAAAAACAAATGAACAATAAGCTTCTTGTAGACACACACAACTATATAATTCCACCTTTATATTGAATTTCCATATATCTATACTTTCCACCTTTAATTAAATTACATAGAATAGCCAATCCAAACCAGTTAAGCCCTATATATAGACTCAGGTGACACAGACAAACATGTCTTGATAAAGCCTAAGGGCGAAACGCGTTGACCTTGACACTGTTGTCACTCTGCACTTTATGTTTTTATTTTGATTGCTGTTATAATTGCCAAGAAAGGAAAGACAACTACTACAAGACTTCCTTTGCTGATTACCTCCTGCAACATTGCAGCTGGACGTTGTTACAACCTGCATTTGTTTCTAATCAGCTCTACTAAGTTGCACAGAGAGATTGCCAAGTTTTACTTTGATCTCCAACGATACAGATCATTCTGTTAGTCACTACTAGTGACCGCAAAGATTTCCTCTAAGTCACCACTGTTAGTGACCGCAAAGACCACTTTTAAGTCACAATCTGTGACCACAAAGATACAACCGCAAGTTAATACATGCAAGTCACAATCTGTGACTGCAAAGACCTTGCTGTATAACATCACTAATGTCCGCTAAAGATTCTACTCCTAGTCACCACTTGTGACCGCAAAGACCCCACCACTAGTCACCTCCGTGACCGCAAAGACCTCATTACAGTCACTACAAGTGACCACCAAGTCCACTATGCTAACACAGAAAGTGAGATACACATAGCCTAATGGTTAAGATCTCCCTCTCTAACCCTAAAGGTCACGAGTTCAATTCCCACCACTACAAGTGACTGCCAAGTCCACACTGCGAGGATTGCATTATAGTCACTGCACGTGACCGCAAAGTTTAACATCCAAGTCACTGAATGTGACCGCAAAGACCACACTAAAAGAGAAATCAGGTGTGCCAAGAGACCAGCGTAAGTTGCAATCTCCCCCAAGACTCCCTAATTACACACGGAATAGGGGAATACACCTTCTGATACACATACAGATTAAAGTTAAAAAAATTGCAACATAATAAGCACTTGACAGAATATCAAGGATCACTGGTTACATTACAACTATATTGAAACAGCTACAATCACAAGTGTGACGTAGGAAAAGTCACATGACATATTTTTAAATACCAGTCTCTCACTAACGGACCGGTAACACACACCCGCCACAATAGCGGGGAGGTCATCTCGTTTGGATCTTTAAGTTTTTTTTTAATCCAATTTCTGGACATTATCATTTGTTACACTATATAACAGGTACCTGATTATCAAATAGCGGAAATATATACTACAGTTATTCAATTGTTTTCTCTGATGAAATCGATGTTATAAGGGAGACGTCCCTTTTTATTTTATGTATGCTTTTAACAAGTTATTAAATTTTTGTCTAATTATACAAATGTTTTATTAGTTTTTATATATAGATAAGAAGCTCACATTAGACAACAAGTTTATATATATCAGTTGTATATACCTGTTTATATCTTTTTATTAACTGAATGTTGATAAATACTTAGGATTACCTACAATAAATATATAATAACAACATTGCAGTACATACATTAAACATTTATCCAATCACAAAATACAATATATTCAAATTATAGAATTTAACTAAATACTCTACCCGTGCTAATCTAGCGCTGGACTACATTCACTACATATCAACCACTGTTTTCTTAGACGGGAATACATTAGTCTAGCAGGGTCAATTCTCCAGCACCTCATCTTTCTCACTACCAATTAATCTATTTATGTCAGGTTCTTATATTCAGGCAATCGTCTATTATCAGAGATGATTTAACTGGGCTTTTCATGTATATAAATTATTATTCCCGGTACTTACTGTTGCATGATAAGTTAGAGTGTGTATATATCTCTTTTCCTTGCGATTTACATGTACATGTTGAATATTATTTGTAATTTCAAAAGTATCCTTTTACAACTATTGTTACTGTGTAAGGTCTGTAAGAATTGAGTAGGTGTATTCTTTGTTGTTTTTTGTATCTATCAACCAATACCATTTTAACACGTATTATATAAGACAGGGGTAACACCCTACACCTATGGCTATGACTACGGCTAACGCCGAAACGCGTAAGCCAGCTTAGGTGATACACCTACTCTGTCTACACTGCTTGTTCCAGCATTTTAACGCTATGTTTGCATAATAAAGTTTTTTATTTTACCAACGGACTTTCCGCACCTTCTGTTTCATTTTTAATACTTTGCAATGTCTAATAGTTTAAATTTGTACTTTGCGATGTGGGGGGGTGGCTGTTTAAAGTTCAATACATTTAATTGTTAGTTGCAATGTGGGGGGATGGCAGTTTAGGGGTTAATAACTTTAATAGATCATTTGTGCTATGGGGTTGGCGGATTAGGGGTTAATACATTTATTAGTTATTGCGGTGGGGGATGTAGGTTGAGAGGTAGATATCGCGCATGCGTAAGGTGTTTGCTTTTATCATAACAGAGAGTGAAGGGTAAAATATACACGCCGCACTTGTAAAAACTGTTATCTTTAGAGCAATGCCCTACAAAAGACCCTTTTAAGGGCTACTGGTAGTTTATTGTTAGATTAGTTTTTTATTTTGGGGTGGCTTTTTTTGTTTTTAAGGGGGTATTAGATTAGGAATAACTTTTTTATTTTGGATAATTTAGTTTGTTTTTTCTGTAATGTTAGCTTTTTTATTTTTTGTAATCTTAGCTTTTTTTATTTTAATGTAAAGTTAGTAATTTTTGTTGTTTTTTTTGGTAATTTTTAGTTATTTTTTAATGTAGTTAGTATTTTGTAATTTTAGATAAGTGTATTTTAAAGTGACAGTCTACACCAGAATTTTTATTGTTTTAAAAGATAGATAATCTCTTTATTACTCATTCCCTAGTTTGCATAACCAACACAGTTATATTAATACACTTTTTACTTCTGTGATTACCTTGTATCTAAGTATCTGCAAACTGCCCCCTTATTTCAGTTATTTTGACAGACTTGCATTTTAGCCAATCAGTGTTGGCTCCTAGGTAACGCCACATGCACTATCTAAATCATGAAAGTTTATTTTTGAATAGACTGTCTCTTTAATTGGGGTTAACTTAGGGGGTGTTAGTTTAGGGTGTTTACTTATTAGATTAATACTTTGTTTTGTGGGTGTTTGGTGGATTAGGGGTTAATAGTGTAATTATGTAGATTATGATGTAGGGGGTTGGCGGTTTAGGTGTTAATAGGTTAATGAGGTATTTTGCGTTGTTGGGGGCTGGCGGTTTAGAGGTTAAAAGTGTAATTATGTAGATTGCGTTGTGGGTGGTTGGCGGTTTAGAGGTAATAGATTTTATTAGTTATTGCGTTGGGGGGATAGCGGATAAAAGGTGGATATTGCGCATGCGTTAGGTGTTTGTTAAGGCTTCTAGGGAGTTACGGTACTTTCATACTCAGAGCAAGGCTTGCTGCGCCTGCCTATGTGTGGCGAGGTGAATATGGAGTAAAATGTTTCCATTCTCGACGCGGAAGTCCTTGCGCTGAATATGTAATACCGACTGCCGACACCGGTTCTATGTTAGTTTATGGTAGTAAAAACTGCGGGCGACGGGTCAAATATACGCGCCAAACTTTTATGCGGCGCCGTATATGTGATCGATAGATTCGACTAAAAATAGGTATTGCGTCTGATGCCGCATATGTAATCGGGCCCAATGTCTATAAAATAAGAATTACAATTTTGAATGCTTTGAATACCTCCATGAAATATAATTATCATGAGGTAATTTAGTAGATTTAATTTAGAAATGCCATGTCTGTTGAAATAAAGGGACAGTAAAGGCATTATTAGACATTCATGATTTAGATAGAAAATACAATTTTAAACGGCTTTCCAATAAACCAGTAGTGCATTGCTGCTCTTTCAACAAATGATGCCAAGAGAATAAAGCAAATTTGATAATAGAAATAAACTGGAAAGTTGTTTAAAAATTGTGTGTTCTATCTGAATCATGAAAGACAATGTTTGGGTTTCATGTTCCTTTAATCATAATTAAAAAAAAACACATAGGGTGGATTACTATTATTCGGCTAGATTACGAGTCTTGCGTTAGCCTTAAAAAGCAGCGTTGAGAGGTCCCAACGCTGCTTTTTAACGCCTGCTGGTATTACGAGTCTGGCAGGTACAAGTGTACTGCTCACTTTTCTTCTGCGACTCGAGCTTACCGCACATCCCCTTACGTAAATTGTGTATCCTATCTTTTTAATGGGACTTGCATAACACCGGTACTACGAGTCTTGGAAGAAGTGAGCAGTAGACCCTATCCTGTCAAGACTCCTACCACATTTAAAAGTCAGTAGTTAAGAGTTTTATGGGCTAACGCCGTAACATAAAACTCTTAACTAAAGTGCTAAAAAGGTACACTAACAACCATAAACTACCTATTAACCCCTAAACCGAGCCCCCCCCCCCCCCCGGAAACACTTTAATAAATTATTTAACCCCTAATCTGCCGACCGGACATCGCCGCCACTTTAATAAATATATTAACCCCTAAACCGCCGCACTCCCGCCTCGCAAACACTAGTTACATTTTATTAACCCCTAATCTGCCGTCCCTAACATCGCCGACACCTATCTACATTTATTAACCCCTTATCTGCCGCCCCCAACGTCGCCGCTACTATATTAAATTTATTAACCCCTAAACCTAAGTCTAACCCTAAGTCTAACCCCCCCTAACTTAAATATAATTTAATTAAAACGAAATAAAATTACTACAATTAAATAAATTATTCCTATTTAAAACTAAATACTTACCTATAAAACAAACCCTAAGCTAGATACAGTATAACTAATAGTTACATTGTAGCTAGCTTAGGATTTATTTTTATTTTACAGGCAAGTTTGTATTTATTTTAACTAGGTACAATAGTTATTAAATAGTTATTAACTATTTAATAACTCCCTAGCTAAAATAAATACAAATTTACCTGTAAAATAAATCCTAACCTAAGTTACAATTACACCTAACACTACACTATCATTAAATTAATTACCTAAACTACCTACAATTAAATACAATTAAATTAAATAAACTAAAGTACGAAAAACAACAAACACTAAATTACAGAAAATAAAAAAATAATTACAACATTTTTAAACTAATTACACCTAATCTAATCCCCCAAATAAAATAAAAAAGCCCCCCAAAATAAAAAAAATTCCCTACCCTATACTAAATTGCAAATAGCCCTTAAAAGGGCCTTTTGCGGGGCATTGCCCCAAAGTAATCCGCTCTTTTACCTGGAAAAAAAAAATACAATACCCCCCAACATTAAAACCCACCACCCACACACCCATCCCTACTCTAAAACCCACCCAATCCCCCCTTAATAAAACCTAACACTACCCCCTTAAAGATCTCCCTACCTTGAGACGTCTTCACCCAGCCAGGCACAAGTGGACCTCCAGAGGGGCAGAAGTCTTCATCCGATCCAGGCAGAAGAGGACATCCAGACCGGCAGAAGTCTTCATCCAGGCGGCATCTTCTATCTTCTTCCATCCGGAGCGGAGCGGGTCCATCTTGAAGACATCCGACGCGGAGCATCCTCTTCCATCCGATGGCGACTGAAGAATGAAGGTTCTTTTAAGTGACGTCATCCAAGATGGCGTCCCTTCAATTCCGATTGGCTGATAGAATCCTATCAGCCAATCGGAATTAAGGTAGGAAAAATCCTAATGGCTGATGCAATCAGCCAATAGAATTGAGCTTGCATTCTATTGGCTGATTGGAACAACCAATAGAATGCAAGCTCAATCCTATTGGCTGATTGGATGAGCCAATAGGATTGAACTTCAATTATATTGGCTGATTGCATCAGCCAATAGGATTTTTCCTACCTTAATTCCGATTGGCTGATAGGATTCTATCAGCCAATCAGAATTGAAGGGACGCCATCTTGGATGACGTCACTTAAAGGAACCTTCATTCTTCAGTCGCCGTCAGATGGAAGAGGATGCTCCTTGTTGGATGTCTTCAAGATGGACCTGCTCCGCTCCGGATGGAAGAAGATAGAAGATGTCGCCTGGATGAAGACTTCTGCCGGTCTGGATGTCCTCTTCTGCCTGGATCGGATGAAGACTTCTGCCCCTCAGGAGGTCCACTTGTGCCCGACTGGGTGAAGACGTCTCAAGGTAGGGAGATCTTCAAGGGGGTAGTGTTAGGTTTTATTAAGGGGGGATTGGGTGGGTTTTAGAGTAGGGTTGGGTGTGTGGGTGGTGGGTTTTAATGTTGGGGGGGTATTGTATTGTTTTTTTCCAGGTAAAAGAGCGGATTACTTTGGGGCAATGCCCCGCAAAAGGCCCTTTTAAGGGCTATTTGTAATTTAGTATAGGGTAGGGCTTTTTATTATTTTGGGGGGCTTTTTTATTTTATTAGGGGGATTAGATTAGGTGTAATTAGTTTAAAAAAATTGTAATTATTTTTTTATTTTCTGTAATTTAGTGTTTGTTGTTTTTCGTACTTTAGTTTATTTAATTTAATTGTATTTAATTGTAGGTAGTTTAGGTAATTAATTTAATGATAGTGTAGTGTTAGGTGTAATTGTAACTTAGTGACAAGGAAAAGGAGCCCAATGGCACTGCTGTTAAGTAACAGGAAATATATTAACTGCAAATAAGTATGAGGAGGTAATCTTGTTATCCTCCTCTTAGTAATGTATCTAGAATATAGATACTAGGTGCTGTGTACTGATCAACATTTAGAAACAAAAGGAGATATGAATCTCCCGGAGTTGTACACGTGGATAGCACTCTAATTCCCAAATGATGTAAATAATAGATTGAGGTAAAAGTGGCAGATCCACTAGAAAAATTAAAATATAATCTTTATTAGGTCTTTAAAATAAATATGTCAGGGGAGGTGGGGAGATAATGGGCTCCTTATAACCGTTATATTTTTTTAATATACAGAGTATTTAGAGACTGTCTCGGTTGACATTGTAGTGCTAACGGTCATTTTACTTTGTGGTAAGTATAAATTTAGAGTACTAATCCGATACTCATAGTCTACTAAACTCAGTTCTTATAATTTGGGGTAATACAAAATTCAACCTGCAAAGCACAGATACACACAATACTGTGTTCTTGTGTGGTATATTAAGAGTTACATACTAACACAGCTATTATTTATTCAGGACTCCCTACTAGGGTATAGCTATGTTTTTGTACCAGTTTATCTTATCTCAGTAATAACTACTACCCCAATTCAGTTAAGATATTTAGTATTTCAAGGACAATAATTAATATCAGCAATACGCTAAATATAAGCACAGTGATTAAACCTATTGCTAAACAACATTTCAGTTGATCCCCACTATCATTTTAGCAGATTTAACCCAGAGTTAACCATAATGTGACACTAGTGGACATGTTTAGGATCTAGAACAAACCATCCAGTATTTACTCTGGTAACTTTATATATGAGAGAGAACTGTTTCACAAATTATTTAGAAATAAGTTATAAACTCTCTTAAAGAAACATACACACGCAACAATACATAGTGCATTTTTAATACATATATGGCACTGCAATTTTGACAAACGTACATGGTATTTCACAATATACCATAATCACTCCTAACTCAGGTTGATATACCTAGCTACCAATAATCTGCAATTATTGTTGACAACTCTCTGAGTTTAACTATATTAAGTGTTAGTGTTTAGTCTATTGACTTGGGAACTATTGAGAACCCCAGATCAATATCATCACAGACCTACCTATCATTTTTACTCAGAGTATTTACTAGTCAAGATCAAGAACTCTATGCCAAACCAATCTCCTGTTATTAAGACTTAAGTTATACACATTCCTGTGTTTTTAATTGTATTGTCCTTCCATTTATTTTAACCCCTTAATGACCACAATGTACCCTGTATGTCACTGGTCGTTAAGGGTTTTTTCAGGACATAATAGCACAAGTCTAGCAAGAACACGCTATTAATTTTCTCCCTCCAGCAGGCTTTGTGGAATAGAGCAGTCTCAATGCTGGTGGCAAGACCGCGCTATAAAACAATCAAGTAAAAAAAAAAGGCCAGCGACATACAGGGTACGTCGCTGGTCCTTAAGGGGTTAAAGACGTAGTAAAAGTTATATTTTAATTTTTCTAGTGGATCTGCCACTTGTACCTCAATCTATTATTTACATAATTTGGGAATTAGAGTGCTATCCACGTGTACAACTCCGGGAGATTCATATCTCCTTTTGTTTCTAGTAATTTTAACTTAGGTTAGGATTTATTTTACCCATAAATTTGAATTTATTTTAACTAGATAGTTATTAAATAGTTAATAACTATTTAGTAACTATTCTACCTAGTTAAAATAAATACAAACTTGCCTGTAAAATAAAAATAAAGCCTAAGCTAGATACAATGTAACTATTAGTTATATTGTAGCTATGTTAGGGTTTATTTTATCGGTAAGTATTTAGTTTTAAATAGGAATAATTTATTTAATTGTAGTAATTTTATTTAGATTTATTTAACCCCTTAATGACAACTGACGTACCAGGTACGTCATGCATTAACAAGCAGTTAATGACAATGGACGTACCTGGTACGTCAGTTGTCAAACAGAGTGCTGGAAGCGATCACAAATGCTTCCAGCAGCTCTGAGGGTATTGCAGTGATGCCTCGATATGGAGGCATCCTGCAATACCACTTTACAAGCCTCCGATGCAGAGAGAGCCACTCTGTGGCCCTCTCTGCACCGGTAGCGATAGTGCCAGTGTCCGCCGGGTGCACTATGCGCGTGCACGATGCACGAGTGTGCACGTGAGCGTGCATGTGCGTGTGCACGGGGCGCGCGTGCACGTGCACCCATTAGCCACACTGACACCAATGAATGAGGGCAGAAAGGGGAAAAAAAAAGGGATTTTTTTTTTTTAAAAATATAAAAGGATCTGGGAGGGGGTGGGGTGGGGGTATTGTGGGGGGCTGCTACACTACAGAAATAGTTTTTTAAATAAAAAATAAAATAAAAATACTTTTTGGGGGGTTTTTGGGGCCAAACTGGGTACTGGCAGACAGCTGCCAGTACCCAAGATGGCGGTTATTAGGTAGAGGAGAGGGTTAGAGAGCTGGAGGGGGGATCAGGGAGGTTGGGGCTAAGGCAGGGGTCCATCACAGCTAATATACTTTATTATTTTTATTTTTTAAAAAAAAAACAACTTTTATTTAGTACTGGCAGACTTTCTGCCAGTACTTAAGATGGCGAGAACAATTGTGGGGTGGGGGAGGGAAGAGAGCTGTTTGGGAGGGATCAGGGGGTGGGATGTGTCAGGTGGGAGGCTGATCTCTAAAATTAACCCTGCAAGCTCCCTACAAGCTCCCTAATTAACCCCTTCACTCCTGGGCATAAAACACGTGTGGTGCGCAGCGGCATTTAGCTGCCTTCTAATTACCAAAAAGCAACCCCAAAGCCATATAAGTCTGCTATTTCTGAAAAAAGGGGACCCCAGAAAAGCATTTACAACCATTTGTGCCATAATTGCAGAAGCTGTTTGTAAATAATTTCAGTGGGAAACCTAAAGTTTGTGACAAATTTTGTGAAAAAGTGAACTTTTTTTTTTTTGATCGCATTTGGCGGTGAAATGGTGGCATGAAATATACCAAAATGGGCCTAGATCAATACTTTGGGTTGTCTTCTAAAAAAAATATATATACATGTCAAGGGATATTCAGGTATTCCTGACAGATATCAGGGTTCCAATGTAACTAGCGCTAATTTTGAAAAAAAGTGGTTTGAAAATAGCGAAGTGCTACTTGTATTTATTGCCCCATAACTTGCAAAAAAAGCAAAGAACGTGTAAACATTGGGTATTTCTAAACTCAGGACAAAATTTAGAAACTATTTAGCATGGGTGTTTTTTGGTGATTGTAGATGTGTAACAGATTTTGAGGGTCAAAGTTAGAAAAAGTGTGTTTTTTTCCATTTTTTCCTCATATTTTATTATTTTTTTTTTAGTAAATTATAAGACATGATGAAAATAATGGTATCTTTAGAAAGTCCATTTAATGGCGAGAAAAACGGTATATAATATGTGTGGGTACAGTAAATGAGTAAGAGGGAAATTACAGCTAAACACAAACACTGCAGAAATGTAAAAATAGCCATTGTCATTAAGGGTAAGAAAATTGAAAAATGGTCCGGTCATTAAGGGGTTAAATTATATTTAAGTTAGGGGGGTGTTAGGGTTAGACTTAGGTTTACGGGTTAATAACTTTATTATAGTAGCGGCGACGTTGGCGGCAGCAAATTAGGGGTTAATAAATGTAGTTAGGTGTCGGCGATGTTAGGGACGGCAGATTAGGGGTTAATAATATAATGCAGGTGGTGACGATGTCGGGGACGGCAGATTAGGGGTTAATAAGTGTAATATTAGGGGTGTTTAGACTCGGGGTTCATGTTAGGGTGTTAGGTGTAGACATAAAATTTATTTCCCCATAGGAATCAATGGGGCTGCGTTAGGAGCTGGACACTGCTTTTTTGCAGGTGTTAGTTTTTTTTTCAGACGGCTCAGCCCCATTGATTCCTATGGGGAAATCGTGCACAAGCACGTTTAGCCAGCTTACCGCTACCGTAAGCAACGCTGGTATTGAGGTGAGATGTGGAGCTAAATTTTGCTCTACGCTCACCTTTTTGCGGCTAACGCCGGGTTGAAAAAAACCATTTGTTATGCTGTAGTGCCATTGTTACAAACTGCTATTTGTAACTGGCCCTTTAAATGGAAAATTGCCCTGCTTCCCTGGATTTTGGAGAAGCCTATTTGCCAGCCTCCTTCCTCATGACTATGGCCCCTGGAAGATTGTACCCCTGAAAACATATTAACTTTTATTGGGTGTGTATGGCCCTTTAAGAACCGTCTGGGGACATATTGTGACTTTGGTGAACAATGCCCCTTTAAGACTATGTCCCCAGACCTGTAAAATAACTTGTCCCTGGCTTCTCCCACTTGGTTCAGTAAATAGGGCTTACTGAACCAAGTACCACACAGGCAGAGTGTTCCACAGAAAGGGAGCACTATTACAAAAGCATTAGTTTTCATTGTGTGCCATTAAGAGTTAAAGGACCAGTCAACACATTAGATTTGCATAATCAACAAATGCAAGATAACAAGACAATGCAATAGCACTTAGCCTGAACTTCAAATGAGCAGTAGATTTTTTTATAACAAATTTCAAAGTTATGTATATTTCCACTCCCCTTGTACCATGTGATAGCAATCAGCCAATCACAAATGCATATACGTATAGTCTGTGAATTCTTGCACATGCTCAGTAGGATCTGGTGACTCAAAAATTGTAAATATAAAAGACTGTGCACATTTTTTTTAATGGAAGTAAATTCGAAAGTTGTTTAAAATTACATGCTGTATCTGAATCATGAAAATTTAATTTAACCTGAGTGTCCCTTTAATTTTGTTCAATTCTAAATACAAGTTTGCTGGGATCAGCTCTAATTAAGTTTAGTGATAACCATTCCCATTGTCTAATCAGACTGCTAGTAGTGATAAGGTGGACTGCATTGTTTTCTTGTGTGTAACTTGTTATCTGCTGAAGTAATGTAATTCTACTATGGCCTGTAAAAGGGCGTTGTCTCTATCTAAATGTATCAAATGTGTGATTGGGGATTTTATGCCTCCCCCTGAGAGTGTCTTTTTTGCATGTAACCTCAATAAAAAGCAGGCTGTGTGCTCCAGCACAACAGACCTATTCTGACCCTCTAACTTGCAGCTTTGACTCATGTTTGTAGGGGACAGCTATATCACTACAGGGATTGCTATGCTCTTCATACTCCCTTAGCTACTGAGCTCCTGTAAGAGCTCTTGTTCCTGATCCTGCTTCGCTCTAAAGAAGTAAGAGGTTCCCCTACTGGAGCCTGGTCGTAGGTCCAGGGCGCAGAGCAGACGGCGAGATACCAGCCCAGCAGTGGTGGTTCAAATAGTCTGCATTACGTATGGTGGCTACGCAGTAATTATAGTGTCAACGGTGCTGCTGCTCCTTTGGTGAGCGCTAGGAGCATCCTTTTCTACGGTCCAACTTCCAGCCAGCCTGGAGGCAACCGTAACATTTGGCGGCAGCGGTGGGATGGCGTCCTAGCGCAAGGAGCAGCACCCCAACAGCACTGGTATCGTGAGAGTTATTGAGGACAACGCTAGCCACTGCGCAGCGTCCCTACCTACAGCAGCATGGAGCTGACAAGACACTGGTCAGAACCCTGTGAAGAGCACCTCAACCTGATCCGTCGCTATTAGGGCGCTGATTTTGTTCCAGAGGTAAAGAGGCGGCTAGTCCGATATGGTCCAGACCCTGTGCAGGAGGTAGTCAGTCGAATAATCCGAAAATTGGCTACTGAGAACGAAGCGGCACGAGCCTTTGAGCGCCAACTGTGGAGTTTGGGGGTATGGACACCTGCTCTCCAGCGAGAAAGTGAGTTACAGGGGGCAGAGACAGTTGGTCCTGTCCCCCAGCAGCAGAGGAATATGCAGGGAATTGGGAGCCCAGACTCCATTCCCCAGCGGCAGGCTGAGTTACAGGGGGCAGAGACAGTTGGTCCTGTCCCCAGCAGCAGAGTGAATTGCAGGGAATTGGGAGCCCAGACTCCATTCCCCAGCGGCAAGCTGAGTTACAGGGGGCAGAGACAGTTGGTCCTGTCCCCCAGCAGCAGAGTGAATTGCAGGGAATTGGGAGCCCAGACTCCATTCCCCAGCGGCAGGCTGAGTTACAGGGGGCAGAGACAGTTAGTCCTGTCCCCCAGCAGCAGAGTAAATTGCAGGGAATTGGGAGCCCAGACTCCATTCCCCAGCGGCAGGCTGAGTTACAGGGGGCAGAGACAGTTGGTCCTGTCCCCCAGCAGCAGAGGAATATGCTGGGAATTGGGAGCCCAGACTCCATTCCCCAGCGGCAGGCTGAGTTACAGGGGGCAGAGACAGTTGGTCCTGTCCCCCAGCAGCAGAGGAATATGCAGGGAATTGGGAGCCCAGACTCCATTCCCCAGCGGCTGGAAGTATGTATGAGAGAGGAGCTTGTTACCCCCTCTCCCCAGCGGCAGCTTAACGCACCAGGGGGAGACAGTAAGCCCCACAACCGTGCAGATGGGACCGTGGTCTCTGCACTTACAGCACAGGGGGCAGAGACAGTTGCTCCTGTCCCCCATCAGCAGAGTGAGATGCAGTGGATTGGGAGCCCAGTCTCCATTCTCCAGCTAACTCCTAACTTGGGCCCAGGGTTAACAGTGGAGATGTTAACCCCCACTGACCCCCACGTTCCCTTTACCACCGGGCAGGACTATGACCCAATTCCCCCAGCAGAAGAGCTGGCATCAGGACAGAGCACTGCTGGCCTCTGCCCTACAGACCCCCTTGTTACAGGACTGGCCTGCAAACCCCTCACCCCAGCCGAAGCGCTGGCACCAGGGCAGAGTGCCGCTGGCCTCTGCCCCCCAAGTACCACCAGCTATTTGCCCAGCTGCGCCAGGAAGGCCGAGGATGCTACACTTTCATCCTACAACCTGGAACCCACAGGCCAGTACTACTTATTGTGGGGGGGCTACTTTGCTGCTAATGTTTATTTGTGGGTGGGTTGCGAGACTAACTTAGGCACTGACCGACAGAAGGTCAGGTGCCTGGTTAGTCTCCCTCCAAAAGGGGAGATATGTTACAAACTGCTATTTGTAACTGGACCTTTAAATGGAAAGTTGCCCTGCTTCCCTGGATTTTGGAGAAGCCTATTTGCCAGCCTCCTTCCTCATGACTATGGCCCCTGGAAGATTGTGCCCCTGAAAACATATTAACTTTTATTGGGTGTGTATGGCCCTTTAAGAACCGTCTGGGGACATATTGTGACTTTGGTGAACAATGCCCCTTTAAGACTATGTTCTGAGTTTTTGTCGGTAATGGTGTGCGGGGCTAACGAGCCTTTTTTCTCACCGCTCACTTAAGACAACGCTGGTATTACAGGTTTTCTTCAAGCCGGCGTTAGCCTCAGAAAAGTGAGCGTTGAGCAAAATTTAGCTCCACATCTCACCTCAATACCAGCGCTGCTTATGGTAGCGGTGAGCTGGCTGAATGTGCTCATGGATAGACTTCCATCAGCCAATCAGAATTGAAGGGACGCCATTTTGGATGACGTCACTTAAAGGAACCTTCATTCGTTGTTAGTCGTCGGCCAGGAAGGATGCTCCACGTCGAATGTCTTGAAGATGGAGCCGCTCCGTGCCGGATGGATGAAGATAGAAGATGCCGTCTGGATGAAGACTTCTGCCCATCTGGAGGACCACTTCGCCCGGCTTTGTTGAGGACTTCGGCCCGGTTGGGTAAAGACTTCTCAAGGTAGGGTGATCTTCAAGGGGTTAGTGTTAGGTTTTTTTAAGGGGGGATTGGGTGGGTTTTTGAGTAGGGTTGTGTGTGTGGGTGGTGGGTTTTAATGTTGGGGGGGTATTGTACTTATTTTTTCAGGTAAAAGAGCTGATTACTTTGGGGCAATGCCCCGCAAATAGCCCTTTTAAGGGATATTTTTAATTTAGTGTAGGGTAGGGCTTTTTTATTTTGGGGGGCTTTTTTTATTTTGTTAGAGGGATTAGATTAGGTGTAATTAGTTTAAAAATCTTGTAATTATTTTATTATTTTCTGTAATTTAGTGTTTTTTTTTTTTTTGTAATTTAGATAATTTTATTTAATTTTATTTAATTGTAGTTAATGTAGGTAATTAATTTAATAATAGTGTAGTGTTAGGTGTAATTGTAACGTAGGTTAGGTTTTATTTTACAGGTACTTTTGTATTTATTTTAGCTAGGTAGTTATTAAATAGTTAATAACTATTTAATAAGTATTCTACCTAGTTAAAATAAATACAAAGTTGCCTGTAAAATAAAAATAAATCCTAAAATAGCTACAATGTAACTATTAGTTATATTGTAGCTATCTTAGGGTTTATTTTACAGGTAAGTATTTAGTTTTAAATAGGAAAAATTTATTTAATGCTAGGAATATTTATTTAGATTTATTTAAATTATATTTAAGTCAGTGGGTGTTAGGGTTAGACTTAGGTTTAGGGGCTAATAAATTTAATAGTGGCGGCGGTGTAGGGGGGGCAGATTAGGGGTTAATAAATATAATGTAGGTGGCGGCGGTGTGGGGGGGGCAGATTAGGGGTTAATAAATATAATGTAGATGGCGGCGGGTTCCGGGAGCGGCGGTTTAGGGGTCAAACACTTTATTTAGTTGCGGCGGGGTCCGTGAGCTGCGGTTTAGGGGTTAATACATTTATTAGAGTTGCGGCGGGGTCAATGAGCGGCGGTTTAGGGGTTAATACATTTATTAGAGGGGGTAAAACAGTATAGTATAGTGTGGGTGTTTAGTGACAGGGTAACAAGAAAGCTGTAAAAAAGCCGAAGAGCAGCGAGATCGATGACTGTTAGTTAACAACAGTCTGCTGCTCATCGTACCATACTTGGTGCGCAGCTTTTTGACAGCTTTTTTGATAATTTTGGAGAACGTATTAAGGTCCGCGGCGGCGATGTTAGGCGATCTTAGGCGAGCGTATTGTTGCCGTCGAATGCAGGTAAGTTGACGGCTTTATAAATAGATGCAGATGTGTGTGTTAGTGTGTGAGAGCATTAGTGTCTGTGTGTGTGAGAGAGTATGTGTGTGTTAGTGTGTGAGAGCATTAGTGTCTTTTGTGTGTGTGTGAGAGCATTAGTGTTGTGGTGTGTGTGTGAGAGCATTAGTGTTGGTGTGTGTGAGAGCATTAGTGTTTGTGTGTGTTAGTATGTGAGCATTAGTGTCTTTGTGTGTGTGAGTATGTTTGTGTTAGTATGAGAGCATTAGTGTCTTTGTGTGTATGAGAGTATGAGTGTGTTAGTGTGTGTGATCATGAGTGTCTTTGTGTGTGTGAGAGTATGTGTGTGTTAGTGTTTGAAAGCATTAGTGTCTTTGTGTGTGAGAGGGAGTATGTATGTTAGTGTGTGAGAGCATTAGTGTCTTTGTGTGTGAGAGAGTATGTGTGTGTTAGTGTGTGAGGGCATTAGTGTCTGTGTGAGAGAGAGTATGTGTGTAAGAGCATTAGTGACTGTCTGTGAGAGAGAGTATGTATGTGTTAGTGTGTGAGAGCATTAGTGTCTTTGTGTGTGAGTGTGTGTGTTAGTGTGTGAGAGCATTACTGTATTTGTGTGTGTGAGAATGTGTGTGTTAGTGTGTGAGAATATTAGTGTCTTTGTGTGTGAGAGAGTATGTGTGTGTTAGTGTGTGAGAGCAGTTAGTGTCTGTGAGTGAAAGAGAGTATGTGTGTTAGTGTGTGACAGCATTTGTGTCTTTTGTGTGTGTGAGTCTCACACACACAAAAGACACAAATGCTGTCACACACTAACACACATACTCTCTTTCACTCACAGACACTAACGGATACTTCCAGTGTCGGTATCCGTATCTGAGCGTGGCGTGTGACGTCACCAGTCACGTTGGGGGTGTTTTAGGGTTGTGCTCCAATCTGCTCCCGTTGCTTGTTCTGCTGGGTATCAACTCCAAACAGCAAATTGCGTAAATGGCACTCTTATAATAGGCTATAATGCACCAGATGGGGTAATTGAGATCCACAAAAAGGACTCCTTGTAGTCCCATAGCAATATATTCAAAAAAAGGAAACAGATCTCTTCATCGAATGATAAAACAAAACAGCTTTTATTGAAACATAATTAAAAGTTCCATAGCCACCAGCACAAAAAATACAGGGAACAGCTGGTCTGACTAGTTTCGGCATCCTGCCGTAATCTTAGACCTGCTGGGTACTTGGAAATTTAAAGTACACTCTTACACAGTCATTGGTTAGATAGAGAGCTCCTAGGACCTCCCATTTTAACCCCCAACATTGCTGGAGAAATTGATCAAACTTATTTATTTACATACAGGGGGGAGTCTAAGAGGAATAGTATATATAGATATTATATAGGATTATATACAATCAAAATGATATACAATAATAAAAACAAGGGATTGTTATAAAATTGTCTTAGAAAATTATTGTCATAAAAAATCAGATCATATAAAGAATATACAGTATATATACACATATAAATGTTACAGCCAAATGGATAACAAGTGTTAATAAAATAAACTTTTGTAGCTATATATCAATATAATTACAGCATATCACAATCTCATACCCAAAGCTATAGCAACAAAATCAACACATACTGTCAGCAAATTAATTCAACTTAATAAGTATAGATACTGTTCAACTTTAAATGAAAAAACATAAGAGTATTATTCTATACAGAATATACCACACTGTTAGCACAGTATAAAAATGTAATTTGCTCACGGCTAGATTACGAGTTTTGCGGTAACAGGGGTGCGATGCTAACTTCCAGATTATTTCCCTTGCGTATCTTTTGTTAATGTAGGTATTATGAGTCTCAAAACAACCTTGTAACACGTTGCAGTAACACTACTACCGCATTTATTTTCTATGCGTAATCACGGCAGCGTTAAACATTCTCCCATAGAGATCAATGATAAATGAAAGAAGCATGTATTTTTCAGCTAATACTCGATCTCGCGAGAAATACGCACTGCTCGGTCATATTATGTATACCACATAATCCACAACAAAAACACACAGCAAATGGACAAACAACAATCACGCAACATAGCACATAAGCATTACACATTCACAATCGGAAAAAGAATGCACAACATTTACACTAAACGAGGAATACATAAATACGTTACGATCTTGCAACATGGAACAAAACAACACGAAAAAAGAATTGTACACTCATACACAAACAAAACATTCGCATTAAAGATTATGGAATTATGGTTCCGGCAGGAAATCGTCTCGTCTGGAGTCATCTGACGCAGTGGCGGATCCGATGGGACCTTCTGTGGTGTCGGCAGCAGAGGTGGTGAGCGGCAGTGATCCGGAGCTGAGAGCCTATTCTTGGTGGTCCACCAAGGGTAAAGGGGGCGGTTCTAAGGTGGTGCACGGTCCGTGAGGGCCTGAATCTGATGGGAAAGGGCCTTCTGGGCTGCAGGGGAATTATGGCCCGTTTGGGCCTGCTGTTGATTTTGGAGGGGTTGTTGAGGATAGCGGGAGTGAAGGGGAGGGTGTTTGGGCTCCTAGCCAGGCTGTTGGTGTTAGTGTGGGAGAGATGGGAGGGGAACCCCCTGCATTGGGGGGTAGTAGCTCAAGGCCCCTTGAGGGACCCCCTTTTAGGGATAGCTGGGTGGTCCATAACCGGAGATTGGTTGATGAGGAGTATGGGTCAGGTGAGGATGAGGAGTTGGAGCTAGATGCAGGTGTTGTGGAATTGTACCTAAACACATCTGAGGAGGAATATGTCCCCCCCTCCTATGGGGCCCAGGTACACCCTAGGGCCCTCTTTAAGATATTTAGAAGCAGGTCTGTTATTGGGGATAGGTTGGTGGGTCTTCTGCCCCTTCCTGGGGGATCTGGGGCTTCAGGGGTATTGGTCTATCCATTGCGGCTGAGGGAGTTGACGGCCTTGAGGAGGATTTCTTTGGCCTGCACGGCTCCTGGACGGAGTCTATTCATCTGGAGCCTGATGACAGCATGCAGCCGGAGGCTCGGCCAGTTGGCGGAAGCCAGGTGAGGCTGAGGTGTACGGCCAAGGTGGGAGAGTTGGCCAGGGAGCACGGTGGGGCCAGGATATGTGAAGGTGGATGTCTTGCAGTTGGGTTTTGAAAGGTCGCGTTGTGAAGTTAAATGGTTCGATGTCCGGGGACTTCGTTGGGACAGGTTGTTGCCTTTGGTGGTGGACTATTCCAGGCGGTTTCAACCTCCGTCTGTGTTGATGGTCCACGCCGGGGGCAATGATCTGGGTTTCGTGCCACAGAGGGATTTGGTGCGGCACATTAAGAGAGATCTTGGGAGGTTGGTTGATTTGTACCCTACATTGAGGGCTGTGTGGTCGGATATTATTCCACGGATGGTTTGGAGGGCGGCTTTGGACCCTGTGCGGTTAGATAAAAGCAGGCGTAAAGTTAATAAGCTGATGGGGTCTTTTGTCCGTAGAATTGGAGGTGCGGTAGTTCATCATCCAGACTTGGAGGAGGTTGGGCAGGGTGAATTTTATTTGCAGGATGGGGTGCATCTAAATGACTTTGGACTGCAGCTTTTTATCCTTGATTTTAAGGAGGCCCTTTGTAAAGTTGTGAGGTTGGCGGGACTGGACTGAGGTTTCAGGCCAGTCGTTGGCGGGGGTGCTAGTCCTTGCAGGTATAGTAGGTTATGGTCAATTGGTAGTGTGGCGGAATATTGCATTCCCACAGGGTGGAATGCTATTTGGGGTCTATAAGGGCAAGGGGTTCCTTGAGACGGATGTTGATTATCTTTTACGGGCTCAATCACTTGCACGGTTGGGTCCAGTGGAATGACGGCCACATCAAAAAATATTACATTGAACTACCACCGCTTAATGTGTAATTTAAAAATGTTATTGCAATATTTGCACTGTTAATAATTAAGATATTTAAATTTTCTAAAAGGTTATTTATTAAATAAAGGAGCTGTGACCAAGTTGAACCAATAACTAAGTCTTGTGTCATTATTTAAGGGGTGTTGGGGTTATTTTTTGAAAGGTGGTTAATATTTGTTTTGGAGGGGCCGGAACTTGACGATTAACAGGTCAAGTACTATGTATATGTAGTTATATGTACAGATCAGACAGTATACACTGCTCTGTGTAACCTCTAGTCTCAGTCAGTCAGTACTATGTATATGTAGTTATATGTACAGATCAGACAGTATACACTGCTCTGTATAACCTCTAGTCTCAGTCAGTACTATGTATATGTAGTTATATGTACAGATCAGACAGTATACACTGCTCTGTATAACCTCTAGTCTCAGTCAGTACTATGTATATGTAGTTATACGTACAGATCAGACAGTATACACTGCTCTGTGTAACCTCTAGTCTCAGTCAGTCAGTACTATGTATATGTAGTTATATGTACAGATCAGACAGTATACACTGCTCTGTATAACCTCTAGCATCAGTCAGTCAGTACTATGTATATGTAGTTATATGTACAGATCAGACAGTATACACTGCTCTGTATAACCTCTAGCATCAGTCAATCAGTACTATGTATATGTAGTTATATCAGACAGTATACACTGCTCTGTGTAACCTATAGTCTCAGTTAGTCAGTACTATGTATATGTAGTTATATCAGACAGTATACACTGCTCTGTGTAACCTCTAGTCTCAGTCAGTCAGTACTATGTATATGTAGTTATATGTACAGATCAGACAGTATACACTGCTCTGTGTAACCTCTAGTCTCAGTCAGTCAGTACTATGTATATGTAGTTATATGTACAGATCAGACAGTATACACTGCTCTGTGTAACCTCTAGTCTCAGTCAGTCAGTACTATGTATATGTAGTTATACGTACAGATCAGACAGTATACACTGCTCTGTGTAACCTCTAGTCTCAGTCAGTCAGTACTATGTATATGTAGTTATATGTACAGATCAGACAGTATACACTGCTCTGTGTAACCTCTTGCCTCAGTCAGTCAGTACTATGTATATGTAGTTATATGTACAGATCAGACAGTATACACTGCTCTGTATAACCTCTAGCCTCAGTTAGTCAGTACTATGTATATGTACTTATATGTACAGATCAGACAGTATACACTGCTCTGTGTAACCTATAGTCTCAATCAGTCAATACTATGTATATGTAGTTATATCAGACAGTATACACTGCTCTGTATAACCTCTAGTCTCAGTCAGTCAGTACTATGTATATGTAGTTATATCAGACAGTATACACTGCTCTATGTAACCTATAGTCTCAGTCAGTCAGTACTATGTATATGTAGTTATATGTACAGATCAGACAGTATACACTGCTCTGTGTAACCTATAGTCTCAGTCAGTCAGTACTATGTATATGTAGTTATATCAGACAGTATACACTGCTCTGTGTTACCTCTAGTCTCAGTTAGTCAGTACTATGTATATGTAGTTATATGTACAGATCAGACAGTATACACTGCTCTGTATAACCTCTAGTCTCAGTCAGTCAGTACTATGTATATGTAGTTATATGTACAGATCAGACAGTATACACTGCTCTGTGTAACCTCTAGTCTCAGTTAGTCAGTACTATGTATATGTAGTTATATGTACAGATCAGACAGTATACACTGCTCTGTATAACCTATAGTCTCAGTCAGTACTATGTATATGTAGTTATATGTACAGATCAGACAGTATACACTGCTCTGTGTAACCTCTAGTCTCAGTTAGTCAGTACTATGTATATGTAGTTATATGTACAGATCAGACAGTATACACTGCTCTGTGTAACCTATAGTCTCAGTCAGTCAGTACTATGTATATGTAGTTATATGTACAGATCAGACAGTATACACTGCTCTGTGTAACCTATAGTCTCAGTCAGTCAGTACTATCAATATGTAGTTATATGTACAGATCAGACAGTATACACTGCTCTGTGTAACCTATAGTCTCAGTCAGTCAGTACTATGTATATGTAGTTATATCAGACAGTATACACTGCTCTGTGTTACCTCTAGTCTCAGTTAGTCAGTACTATGTATATGTAGTTATATGTACAGATCAGACAGTATACACTGCTCTGTATAACCTCTAGTCTCAGTCAGTCAGTACTATGTATATGTAGTTATATGTACAGATCAGACAGTATACACTGCTCTGTGTAACCTCTAGTCTCAGTTAGTCAGTACTATGTATATGTAGTTATATGTACAGATCAGACAGTATACACTGCTCTGTATAACCTCTAGTCTCAGTCAGTACTATGTATATGTAGTTATATGTACAGATCAGACAGTATACACTGCTCTGTGTAACCTCTAGTCTCAGTTAGTCAGTACTATGTATATGTAGTTATATGTACAGATCAGACAGTATACACTGCTCTGTGTAACCTATAGTCTCAGTCAGTCAGTACTATGTATATGTAGTTATATGTACAGATCAGACAGTATACACTGCTCTGTGTAACCTATAGTCTCAGTCAGTCAGTACTATCAATATGTAGTTATATGTACAGATCAGACAGTATACACTGCTCTGTGTAACCTCTAGTCTCAGTTAGTCAGTACTATGTATATGTAGTTATATCAGACAGTATACACTGCTCTGTATAACCTCTAGCCTCAGTTAGTCAGTACTATGTATATGTAGTTATATCAGACAGTATACTCTGCTCTGTATAACCTCCAGCGTCAGTCAGTACTATGTATATGTAGCTATATGTAAATATCAGACTGTATACACTGCTCTGTGTAACCTCTAGCCTCAGTTAGTCAGTGCTATGTATATGTAGTTATATCAGACAGTATACACTGCTCTGTATAACCTCTAGCATCAGTTAGTCAGTACTATGTATATGTAGTTATATCAGACAGTATACACTGCTCTGTGTAACCTCTTGCCTCAGTCAGTCAGTACTATGTATATGTAGTTATATGTACAGATCAGACAGTATACACTGCTCTGTGTAACCTATAGTCTCAGTCAGTCAGTACTATGTATATGTAGTTATATGTACAGATTAGACAGTATACACTGCTCTGTGTAACCTCTAATCTCAGTTAGTCAGTACTATGTATATGTAGTTATATCAGACAGTATACACTGCTCTGTGTAACCTCTTGCCTCAGTCAGTCAGTACTATGTATATGTAGTTATATGTACAGATCAGACAGTATACACTGCTCTGTGTAACCTCTAGTATCACTTAGTCAGTACTATGTATATGTAATTATATCAGACAGTATACACTGCTCTGTGTAACCTATAGTCTCAGTCAGTCAGTACTATGTATATGTAGTTATATGTACAGATCAGACAGAATACACTGCTCTGTATAACCTCTAGTCTCAGTCAGTCAGTACTATGTATATGTAGTTATATGTACAGATCAGACAGTATACACTGCTCTGTGTAACCTCTAGTCTCAGTCAGTACTATGTATATGTAGTTATATGTACAGATCAGACAGTATACACTGCTCTGTGTAACCTCTAGTCTTGGTTAGTCAGTACTATGTATATGTAGTTATATCAGACAGTATACACTGCTCTGTGTAACCTCTTGCCTCAGTTAGTCAGTACTATGTATATGTAGTTATATCATACAGTATACACTGCTCTGTGTAACCTATAGTCTCAGTTAGTCAGTACTATGTATATGTAGTTATATCAGACAGAATACACTGCTCTGTATAACCTATGGTCTCAGTCAGTCAGTACTATGTATATGTAGTTATATGTACAGATCAGACAGTATACACTGCTCTGTATAACCTCTAGTCTCAGTCAGTCAGTACTATGTATATGTAGTTATATGTACAGATCAGACAGTATACACTGCTCTGTATAACCTCTAACCTCAGTCAGTCAGTACTATGTATTTGTAGTTATATGTACAGATCAGACAGTATACACTGCTCTGTATAACCTCTAGTCTCAGTCAGTCAGTACTATGTATATGTTGTTATATGTACAGATCAGACAGTATACACTGCTCTGTATAACCTCTACTCTCAGTCAGTCAGTACTATGTATATGTAGTTATATGTACAGATCAGACAGTATACACTGCTCTGTATAACCTCTAACCTCAGTCAGTCAGTACTATGTATTTGTAGTTATATGTACAGATCAGACAGTATACACTGCTCTGTATAACCTCTAGTCTCAGTCAGTCAGTACTATGTATATGTTGTTATATGTACAGATCAGACAGTATACACTGCTCTGTATAACCTCTAGTCTCAGTCAGTCAGTACTATGTATATGTAGTTATATGTACAGATCAGACAGTATACACTGCTCTGTATAACCTCTAGCCTCAGTTAGTCCGTACTATGTATATGTAGTTATACGTACAGATCAGACAGTATACACTGCTCTGTATAACCTCTAGTCTCAGTCAGTCAGTACTATGTATATGTAGTTATATCAGACAGAATACACTGCTCTGTATAACCTCTAGCCTCAGATAGTCAGTACTATGTATATGTAGTTATATCAGACAGTATACACTGCTCTGTGTAACCTCTAGCCTCAGTCAGTCAGTACTATGTACATGTAGTTATATCAGACAGTATACACTGCTCTGTGTTACCTATAGTCTCAGTCAGTCAGTACTATGTATATGTAGTTATATGTACAGATCAGACAGTATACACTGCTCTGTATAACCTCTAGTCTCAGTCAGTACTATGTATATGTAGTTATATGTACAGATCAGACAGTATACACTGCTCTGTGTAACCTATAGTCTCAGTCAGTCAGTACTATCAATATGTAGTTATATGTACAGATCAGACAGTATACACTGCTCTGTATAACCTCTAGTCTCAGTCAGTCAGTACTATCAATATGTAGTTATATGTACAGATCAGACAGTATACACTGCTCTGTGTAACCTCTAGTCTCAGTTAGTCAGTACTATGTATATGTAGTTATATGTACAGATCAGACAGTATACACTGCTCTGTGTAACCTATAGTCTCAGTCAGTCAGTACTATGTATATGTAGTTATATGTACAGATCAGACAGTATACACTGCTCTGTGTAACCTATAGTCTCAGTCAGTCAGTACTATCAATATGTAGTTATATGTACAGATCAGACAGTATACACTGCTCTGTGTAACCTCTAGTCTCAGTCAGTCAGTACTATGTATATGTAGTTATATGTACAGATCAGACAGTATACACTGCTCTGTATAACCTCTAGTCTCAGTTAGTCAGTACTATGTATATGTAGTTATATCAGACAGTATACACTGCTCTGTATAACCTCTAGCCTCAGTTAGTCAGTACTATGTATATGTAGTTATATCAGACAGTATACTCTGCTCTGTATAACCTCCAGCCTCAGTCAGTCAGTACTATGTATATGTAGCTATATGTAAAGATCAGACTGTATACACTGCTCTGTGTAACCTCTAGCCTCAGTTAGTCAGTGCTATGTATATGTAGTTATATCAGACAGTATACACTGCTCTGTATAACCTCTAGCATCAGTTAGTCAGTACTATGTATATGTAGTTATATCAGACAGTATACACTGCTCTGTGTAACCTCTTGCCTCAGTCAGTCAGTACTATGTATATGTAGTTATATGTACAGATCAGACAGTATACACTGCTCTGTGTAACCTATAGTCTCAGTCAGTCAGTACTATGTATATGTAGTTATATGTACAGATTAGACAGTATACACTGCTCTGTGTAACCTCTAGTCTCAGTTAGTCAGTACTATGTATATGTAGTTATATCAGACAGTATACACTGCTCTGTGTAACCTCTTGCCTCAGTCAGTCAGTACTATGTATATGTAATTATATCAGACAGTATACACTGCTCTGTGTAACCTCTAGCCTCAGTCAATCAGTACTATGTATATGTAGTTATATCAGACAGTATACACTGCTCTGTGTAACCTATAGTCTCAGTCAGTCAGTACTATGTATATGTAGTTATATGTACAGATCAGACAGTATACACTGCTCTGTATAACCTCTAGTCTCAGTCAGTCAGTACTATGTATATGTAGTTATATGTACAGATCAGACAGTATACACTGCTCTGTGTAACCTCTAGTCTCAGTCAGTCAGTACTATGTATATGTAGTTATATGTACAGATCAGACAGTATACACTGCTCTGTGTAACCTCTAGTCTTAGTTAGTCAGTACTATGTATAAGTAGTTATATCAGACAGTATACACTGCTCTGTGTAACCTCTTGCCTCAGTCAGTCAGTACTATGTATATGTACTTATATGTACAGATTAGACAGTATACACTGCTCTGTGTAACCTATAGTCTCAGTCAATCAGTACTATGTATATGTAGTTATATCAGACAGTATACACTGCTCTGTGTAACCTATAGTCTCAGTCAGTCAGTACCATGTATATGTAGTTATATCAGACAGTATACACTGCTCTGTGTAACCTATAGTCTCAGTCAGTCAGTACTATGTATATGTAGTTATATGTACAGATCAGACAGTATACACTGCTCTGTGTAACCTCTAGCCTCAGTCAGTCAGTACTATGTATATGTAGTTATATCAGACAGTATACACTGCTCTGTGTAACCTATAGTCTCAGTCAGTCAGTACTATCAATATGTAGTTATATGTACAGATCAGACAGTATACACTGCTCTGTGTAACCTCTAGTCTCAGTCAGTCAGTACTATGTATATGTAGTTATATGTACAGATCAGACAGTATACACTGCTCTGTATAACCTCTAGTCTCAGTAAGTCAGTACTATGTATATGTAGTTATATCAGACAGTATACACTGCTCTGTGTAACCTATAGTCTCAGTCAGTCAGTACTATCAATATGTAGTTATATGTACAGATCAGACAGTATACTCTGCTCTGTATAACCTCCAGCCTCAGTCAGTCAGTACTATGTATATGTAGCTATATGTAAAGATCAGACAGTATACACTGCTCTGTGTAACCTCTAGTCTCAGTTAGTCAGTACTATGTATATGTAGTTATATCAGACAGTATACACTGCTCTGTGTAACCTCTAGCCTCAGTTAGTCAGTACTATGTATATGTAGTTATTTCAGACAGTATACACTGCTCTGTGTAACCTATAGTCTCAGTCAGTCAGTACTATGTATATGTAGTTATATGTACAGATCAGACAGTATACACTGCTCTGTGTAACCTCTAGCCTCAGTTAGTCAGTACTATTTATATGTATTTATATGTACAGATTAGACAGTATACACTGCTCTGTATAACCTCCAGCCTCAGTCAGTCAGTACTATGTATATGTAGTTATATGTACAGATCAGACAGTATACACTGCTCTGTATAACCTCTAGTCTCAGTTAGTCAGTACTATGTATATGTAGTTATATCAGACAGTATACACTGCTCTGTATAACCTCTAGCCTCAGTTAGTCAGTACTATGTATATGTAGTTATATCATACAGTATACACTGCTCTGTGTAACCTATAGTCTCAGTTAGTCAGTACTATGTATATGTAGTTATATCAGACAGAATACACTGCTCTGTATAACCTATGGTCTCAGTCAGTCAGTACTATGTATATGTAGTTATATGTACAGATCAGACAGTATACACTGCTCTGTATAACCTCTAGTCTCAGTCAGTCAGTACTATGTATATGTAGTTATATGTACAGATCAGACAGTATACACTGCTCTGTATAACCTCTAACCTCAGTCAGTCAGTACTATGTATTTGTAGTTATATGTACAGATCAGACAGTATACACTGCTCTGTATAACCTCTAGTCTCAGTCAGTCAGTACTATGTATATGTTGTTATATGTACAGATCAGACAGTATACACTGCTCTGTATAACCTCTACTCTCAGTCAGTCAGTACTATGTATATGTAGTTATATGTACAGATCAGACAGTATACACTGCTCTGTATAACCTCTAACCTCAGTCAGTCAGTACTATGTATTTGTAGTTATATGTACAGATCAGACAGTATACACTGCTCTGTATAACCTCTAGTCTCAGTCAGTCAGTACTATGTATATGTTGTTATATGTACAGATCAGACAGTATACACTGCTCTGTATAACCTCTAGTCTCAGTCAGTCAGTACTATGTATATGTAGTTATATCAGACAGTATACACTGCTCTGTATAACCTCTAGCCTCAGTTAGTCCGTACTATGTATATGTAGTTATACGTACAGATCAGACAGTATACACTGCTCTGTATAACCTCTAGTCTCAGTCAGTCAGTACTATGTATATGTAGTTATATCAGACAGTATACACTGCTCTGTGTAACCTATAGTCTCAGTTAGTCAGTACTATGTATATGTAGTTATATCAGACAGTATACACTGCTCTGTGTAACCTATAGTCTCAGTCAGTCAGTACTATGTATATGTAGTTATATGTACAGATTAGACAGTATACACTGCTCTGTGTAACCTATAGTCTCAGTTAGTCAGTACTATGTATATGTAGTTATATCAGACAGTATACACTGCTCTGTGTAACCTCTAGCATCAGTTAGTCAGTACTATGTATATGTAGTTATATCAGACAGTATACACTGCTCTGTGTAACCTCTAGCATCAGTTAGTCAGTACTATGTATATGTAGTTATATGTACAGATCAGACAGTATACACTGCTCTGTATAACCTCTAGTCTCAGTCAGTCAGTACTATGTATATGTAGTTATATGTACAGATCAGACAGTATACACTGCTCTGTATAACCTCTAGTCTCAGTTAGTCAGAACTATGTATATGTAGTTATATCAGACAGTATACACTGCTCTGTGTAACCTATAGTCTCAGTTAGTCAGTACTATGTATATGTAGTTATATCAGACAGTATACACTGCTCTGTGTAACCTATAGTCTCAGTTAGTCAGTACTATGTATATGTAGTTATACGTAGAGAACAGACAGTATACACTGCTCTGTATAACCTCTAGCCTCAGTTGGTCAGTACTATGTATATGTAGTTATATGTACAGATCAGACAGTATACACTGCTCTGTATAACCTCTAGTCTCAGTTAGTCAGTACTATGTATATATAGTTATATCAGACAGTATACACTGCTCTGTATAACCTATAGTCTCAGTCAGTCAGTACTATGTATATGTAGTTATATGTACAGATCAGACAGTATACACTGCTCTGTGTAACCTATAGTCTCAGTTAGTCAGTACTATGTATATGTAGTTATACGTAGAGAACAGACAGTATACACTGCTCTGTATAACCTCTAGCCTCAGTTGGTCAGTGTGACAAAACCAATCTCGCCACTGTACATTGGAGGGCCTGTTATGGAACATTCTTTGGGCTGGAGGTACATGGGTTTAAGGATACCCAGAGACTGCATGGAAATATGGAATTTTATATGCTGGACACCCCATGTACTTTCATACCTCTGTCTTATGTCTATGTCACCCTGTATCCATAAATACAGGATGGGTACAGGGTGTGAGTGCCCCTTGTGGGAGCAATTGTGACTCTATAAGCAAAGTGGGCATAAAAGACTTTATAGCTAATAAGAACTGTTCCTATATTCTGTAATAAGATGTATTCTATGTATGTTTAAGATCTGATTGTGTCTCAGGAGTCTGTCTGGGTAAACTGATTGTGTCATTGTGTGATTATGTTAACTAGACTGCCCAACATCAGATTGTCTGAGTAAACGTTCTTCCCTAGTTAATTAACTTAATATGTTAATCTGTTTTACCTGTGAATAGACAATTGTTTGATGCATTGTTCATATGTTTGCTTTACTGTTAAACCAATGCCCTTTGTAACCTGAAGCCAGGGTGTATAAATCTGTGTACTGCCTTCAAATAAAGCATATATTCTGTTTAAACCTGAAAACTGGCTGGTTTGTGAATTGCTGATTCCCTATGCAGGACGTTGTTCCCTGGTATTAACCCTTGGTACACTGTTGGTACCGTAACATTGGTGGCAGCGACGGAATGAACCTTATCGCCCAGAAGAGCAACTACACAAGCCAGTAACCTCAGGAAGAGGGGGATTATTACAATACTGACTAAGATGGAAAAGAGAAAAGTAAATTTTGCAGCTTTTAAAAACTTCCTGGAAACAGAAGGAGAGATTGATGGGTACCTTGCGGATTTTGAGAGGCAATGTGCACTACACAAGGTACCCGCAGAGGACTGGGTCACGATATTATCTGGAAAATTATCCGGCCGGGCCAGAGAGGCTTTTCGGGCCATTCCAGATGAGGAAGTCAGGGATTATAATACTGTAAAAGAGGCTCTGCTCTCCAGGTATGCGGTTACACCGGAGGCATACCGGAGACGGTTCAGAGACACTGTTAAATTAGCTGGAGATTCCTACCTTGAGTGGGCATGTAAGGTGCACCGCACAGCAGCTCACTGGATAGCGGGGTGCCAAGCCATATCTGGGGAAGAGGTGCTGCAGCTATTCCTGTTGGAACATTGCTTCGACAAATTACCCGCAGGAGTTCGAGAGTGGGTTCGGGACCGTAAACCCTCCACCCTGCAGGAAGCGGCTCGCTTGGCAGATGAGTATACGGATGCCCGCAAACTGGACATTGCTACCACTAAGCCCCCTGCTAGAGTGGAGTACAGACCCCCAGTCACCCCAGCAGCTGCCAGTTACCAAACCCCGGCGCACCGCTATACCACACGGCCTCCGGCCACGAACTACCCTCAGAGAGCCCTGTTCAATTCGCGGGGCTACTCACAACCTATTCGGTGCTTTAGATGTAAGCAACTAGGGCACAAAAGACCAGAGTGTCCCCTAAACGCAGCGAACCAAGCGCAGTCCTGGAGAAGACCCGCCGGCGGAATCCCACGTAATCCTCAGCCTGCGGCCCGCTACGTAGAGGCGCAAGAATGCTGGAGCATCCTACATGAGGCAGACCTTGTGCAAGCTGCCCACCGGAATAACCGGCAACTGGTTAAAGTGAATGGGAAGAAGGTCAGTGGTCTACGGGATACTGGTGCTACCATGACCTTGCTTCAAAAGAACTTGGTGTCTGAGAAACAGTACACTGGAGACACTGTGGCTGTGAGGGTAGCAGGGGGCGATGTGTTCAGCCTACCTGTTGCCAGGGTACATTTGGATTGGGGAGTGGGCGCTAGACCTGTGAATGTGGGGGTCAAGAAGGACTTACCTGCTGATGTTCTTCTTGGAAATGACTTGGCCCCCCTTGTTTCTGCCTACGCTCCTATGGGTCCCGCTGATGTTAACTCTGTGACTACCCGTGCCCAGATCCGTGCAGCAGAGACTGACCCACCTGCTGCTAAGCCCCAGGACGCTGAGCTCAGTAAATCTCTATCCGCTATTGATATGTGGAGGTCCCGTTACAATGCGCTGATGAAGGAGAAGAGGAGCGCAGAGGAAAAAGCACGTTTAGAACAGGAATCTCTGCTAGACAAGCTGCACCGACAAACTGCAGAAAACACCAGCTTGAGAGTGGAACATGAAACATTAAAGACAAACTTAGTGACACTGGAGGAGAAGCTGACGCTGGCTCATAGTGAGGTGCAGCAACTCAAGGGCACCCTATGTCAGTATGAAGGGATTGTGGATACCTATAAAGAGCAGGTACAGAAAACTCGTAAAGAAGCTGATGGGATTTTGAAGGACTGTTTGGCCCTGGTCTGGGCACTGAGGAATTTGAACCCTTGTTTGTATGGACAGGAATTCTCTCTCATAACGGGAATACAGATGGATTGTCCCAGCAAACTGACATGCCTACCAGGCGCTCTGGTGGTATATGCCACAGTATATACCCTGGACAGCCGAGCATGACAAACCAGAGGGAGAGGAGTTTGATGGTCCTGTCCCCCAGCAACACGGCTGTTTAGCCAAAGGGGAGACGATTGGTCTCCCCCTCCAGCAGCACAGCTATGTATCCGAAGGGGAGACAGTCGGTCTTCCCCTCCAGCAACCAGGCTCCCACCAGGCTACTTCCATGGTAGTGCTGGCACCCGGGCAGAGTACAGCTGGTCTCTGCCCACCTCGCAACCCACCAATTCAGCGTACCAGTCCCCCACACAGCTGTGGTGAGGCACCTGGACATGGACAAGTTTTCCCCGTACTCAGGTGTAGTAACCATTTATTGTGGGTGGGCTGTACTACTAATTGTGTTTTATGGGTGGGTTGCTGGACTAACCAGGGCACTGACCGGCAGGAGGTCAGATACCCTGTTAGTCTGTTTGGAAAAGGGGAGAGATGTGACAAAACCAATCTCGCCACTGTACATTGGAGGGCCTGTTATGGAACATTCTTTGGGCTGGAGGTACATGGGTTTAAGGATACCCAGAGACTGCATGGAAATATGGAATTTTATATGCTGGACACCCCATGTACTTTCATACCTCTGTCTTATGTCTATGTCACCCTGTATCCATAAATACAGGATGGGTACAGGGTGTGAGTGCCCCTTGTGGGAGCAATTGTGACTCTATAAGCAAAGTGGGCATAAAAGACTTTATAGCTAATAAGAACTGTTCCTATATTCTGTAATAAGATGTATTCTATGTATGTTTAAGATCTGATTGTGTCTCAGGAGTCTGTCTGGGTAAACTGATTGTGTCATTGTGTGATTATGTTAACTAGACTGCCCAACATCAGATTGTCTGAGTAAACGTTCTTCCCTAGTTAATTAACTTAATATGTTAATCTGTTTTACCTGTGAATAGACAATTGTTTGATGCATTGTTCATATGTTTGCTTTACTGTTAAACCAATGCCCTTTGTAACCTGAAGCCAGGGTGTATAAATCTGTGTACTGCCTTCAAATAAAGCATATATTCTGTTTAAACCTGAAAACTGGCTGGTTTGTGAATTGCTGATTCCCTATGCAGGACGTTGTTCCCTGGTATTAACCCTTGGTACACTGTTGGTACCGTAACAGTCAGTACTATGTATATGTAGTTATATGTACAGATCAGACAGTATACACTGCTCTGTATAACCTCTAGTCTCAGTTAGTCAGAACTATGTATATGTAGTTATATCAGACAGTATACACTGCTCTGTGTAACCTATAGTCTCAGTTAGTCAGTACTATGTATATGTAGTTATATCAGACAGTATACACTGCTCTGTGTAACCTATAGTCTCAGTTAGTCAGTACTATGTATATGTAGTTATACGTAGAGAACAGACAGTATACACTGCTCTGTATAACCTCTAGCCTCAGTTGGTCAGTACTATGTATATGTAGTTATATGTACAGATCAGACAGTATACACTGCTCTGTATAACCTCTAGTCTCAGTTAGTCAGTACTATGTATATATAGTTATATCAGACAGTATACACTGCTCTGTGTAACCTCCAGCCTCAGTCAGTCAGTACTATGTATATGTAGCTATATGTAAAGATCAGACAGTATACACTGCTCTGTGTAACCTCTAGTCTCAGTTAGTCAGTACTATGTATATGTAGTTATATCAGACAGTATACACTGCTCTGTGTAACCTCTAGCCTCAGTTAGTCAGTACTATGTATATGTAGTTATTTCAGACAGTATACACTGCTCTGTGTAACCTATAGTCTCAGTCAGTCAGTACTATGTATATGTAGTTATATGTACAGATCAGACAGTATACACTGCTCTGTGTAACCTCTAGCCTCAGTTAGTCAGTACTATTTATATGTAGTTATATGTACAGATTAGACAGTATACACTGCTCTGTATAACCTCCAGCCTCAGTCAGTCAGTACTATGTATATGTAGTTATATGGACAGATCAGACAGTATACACTGCTCTGTATAACCTCTAGTCTCAGTTAGTCAGTACTATGTATATGTAGTTATATCAGACAGTATACACTGCTCTGTATAACCTCTAGCCTCAGTTAGTCAGTACTATGTATATGTAGTTATATCATACAGTATACACTGCTCTGTGTAACCTATAGTCTCAGTCAGTCAGTACTATGTATATGTAGTTATATGTACAGATCAGACAGTATACACTGCTCTGTATAACCTCTAGTCTCAGTCAGTCAGTACTATGTATATGTAGTTATATGTACAGATCAGACAGTATACACTGCTCTGTATAACCTCTAACCTCAGTCAGTCAGTACTATGTATTTGTAGTTATATGTACAGATCAGACAGTATACACTGCTCTGTATAACCTCTAGTCTCAGTCAGTCAGTACTATGTATATGTTGTTATATGTACAGATCAGACAGTATACACTGCTCTGTATAACCTCTACTCTCAGTCAGTCAGTACTATGTATATGTAGTTATATGTACAGATCAGACAGTATACACTGCTCTGTATAACCTCTACTCTCAGTCAGTCAGTATTATGTATATGTAGTTATATGTACAGATCAGACAGTATACACTGCTCTGTATAACCTATAGTCTCAGTCAGTCAATGCTATGTATATGTAGTTATATCAGACAGTATACACTGCTCTGTATAACCTCAAGCCTCAGTTAGTCCGTACTATGTATATGTAGTTATACGTACAGATCAGACAGTATACACTGCTCTGTATAACCTCTAGTCTCAGTCAGTCAGTACTATGTATATGTAGTTATATCAGACAGTATACACTGCTCTGTGTAACCTATAGTCTCAGTTAGTCAGTACTATGTATATGTAGTTATATCAGACAGTATACACTGCTCTGTGTAACCTATAGTCTCAGTCAGTCAGTACTATGTATATGTAGTTATATGTACAGATTAGACAGTATACACTGCTCTGTGTAACCTATAGTCTCAGTTAGTCAGTACTATGTATATGTAGTTATATCAGACAGTATACACTGCTCTGTGTAACCTCTAGCATCAGTTAGTCAGTACTATGTATATGTAGTTATATCAGACAGTATACACTGCTCTGTGTAACCTCTAGCATCAGTTAGTCAGTACTATGTATATGTAGTTATATGTACAGATCAGACAGTATACACTGCTCTGTATAACCTATAGTCTCAGTTAGTCAGTACTATGTATATGTAGTTATACGTAGAGAACAGACAGTATACACTGCTCTGTGTAACCTCTAGCATCAGTTAGTCAGTACTATGTATATGTAGTTATATGTACAGATCAGACAGTATACACTGCTCTGTATAACCTATAGTCTCAGTTAGTCAGTACTATGTATATGTAGTTATACGTAGAGAACAGACAGTATACACTGCTCTGTATAACCTCTAGCCTCAGTTGGTCAGTACTATGTATATGTAGTTATATGTACAGATCAGACAGTATACACTGCTCTGTATAACCTCTAGTCTCAGTTAGTCAGTACTATGTATATATAGTTATATCAGACAGTATACACTGCTCTGTATAACCTATAGTCTCAGTCAGTCAGTACTATGTATATGTAGTTATATGTACAGATCAGACAGTATACACTGCTCTGTGTAACCTATAGTCTCAGTTAGTCAGTACTATGTATATGTAGTTATATCAGACAGTATACACTGCTCTGTGTAACCTATAGTCTAAGTTAGTCAGTACTATGTATATGTAGTTATATCAGACAGTATACACTGCTCTGTATAACCTCTAGTCTCAGTTAGTCAGTACTATGTATATGTAGTTATATCAGACAGTATACACTGCTCTGTGTAACCTATAGTCTCAGTTAGTCAGTACTATGTATATGTAGTTATATCAGACAGTATACACTGCTCTGTACAACCTCTAGCATCAGTTAGTCAGTACTATGTATATGTAGTTATATGTACAGATCAGACAGTATACACTGCTCTGTGTAACCTAAAGTCTCAGTTAGTCAGAACTATGTATATGTAGTTATATGTACAGATCAGACAGTATACACTGCTCTGTATAACCTCTAGCCTCAGTTAGTCAGTACTATGTATATGTAGTTATATGTACAGATCAGACAGTATACACTGCTCTGTATAACCTCTAGTCTCAGTTAGTCAGTACTATGTATATGTAGTTATATCAGACAGTATACACTGCTCTGTATAACCTCTAGCCTCAGTTAGTCCGTACTATGTATATGTAGTTATACGTACAGATCAGACAGTATACACTGCTCTGTGTAACCTCTAGTCTCAGTCAGTCAGTACTATGTATATGTAGTTATATGTACAGATTAGACAGTATACACTGCTCTGTGTAACCTCTAGTCTCAGTTAGTCAGTACTATGTATATGTAGTTATATGTACAGATCAGACAGTATACACTGCTCTGTATAACCTCTAGTCTCAGTCAGTACTATGTATATGTAGTTATATGTACAGATTAGACAGTATACACTGCTCTGTGTAACCTCTAGTCTCAGTCAGTCAGTACTATGTATATGTAGTTATATCAGACAGTATACACTGCTCTGTATAACCTCTAGTCTCAGTTAGTCAGTACTATGTATATGTAGTTATATCAGACAGTATACACTGCTCTGTGTAACCTATAGTCTCAGTTAGTCAGTACTATGTATATGTAGTTATATCAGACAGTATACACTGCTCTGTACAACCTCTAGCATCAGTTAGTCAGTACTATGTATATGTAGTTATATGTACAGATCAGACAGTATACACTGCTCTGTGTAACCTCTAGTCTCAGTCAGTCAGTAATATGTATATGTAGTTATATCAGACAGTATACACTGCTCTGTATAACCTCTAGTCTCAGTCAGTCAATACTATGTATATGTAGTTATATCAGACAGTATACACTGCTCTGTATAACCTATAGTCTCAGTCAGTCAATACTATGTATATGTAGTTATATCAGACAGAATACACTGCTCTGTATAACCTATAGTCTCAGTCAGTCAATACTATGTATATGTAGTTATATCAGACAGTATACACTGCTCTGTATAACCTCTAGCCTCAGTCAGTCAGTACTATGTATATGTTGTTATATCATACAGTATACACTGCTCTGTATAACCTCTAGCATCAGTTAGTCAGTACTATGTATATGTAGTTATATCAGACAGTATACACTGCTCTGTGTAACCTCTAGTCTCAGTCAGTCAGTACTATGTATATGTAGTTATATCAGACAGTATACACTGCTCTGTGTAACCTATAGTCTCAGTCAGTCAGTACTATGTATATGTTGTTATATGTACAGATCAGACAATATACACTGCTCTATGTAACCTCTAGTCTCAGTTAGTCAGTACTATGTATATGTAGTTATATGTACAGATCAGTCAGTATACACTGCTCTGTATAACCTCTAGTCTCAGTCAGTCAGTACTATGTATATGTAGTTATATGTACAGATCAGACAGTATACACTGCTCTGTATAACCTCTAGCCTCAGTTAGTCAGTACTATGTATATGTACTTATATGTACAGATCAGACAGTATACACTGCTCTGTGTAACCTATAGTCTCAGTCAGTCAATACTATGTATATGTAGTTATATCAGACAGTATACACTGCTCTGTGTAACCTCTAGTCTCAGTCAGTCAGTACTATGTATATGTAGTTATATCAGACAGTATACACTGCTCTGTGTAACCTCTAGTCTCAGTTAGTCAGTACTATGTATATGTAGTTATATCAGACAGTATACACTGCTCTGTGTAACCTCTAGCCTCAGTCAGTCAGTACTATGTATATGTAGTTATATCAGACAGTATACACTGCTCTGTATAACCTCTAGCCTCAGTTAGTCAGTACTATGTATATGTAGTTATATGTACAGATCAGACAGTATACACTGTTCTGTATAACCTCTAGTCTCAGTTAGTCAGTACTATGTATATGTAGTTATATCAGACAGTATACACTGCTCTGTATAACCTCTAGTCTCAGTTAGTCAGTACTATGTATATGTAGTTATATCAGACAGTATACACTGCTCTGTGTAACCTATAGTCTCAGTTAGTCAGTACTATGTATATGTAGTTATATCAGACAGTATACACTGCTCTGTATAACCTCTAGTCTCAGTCAGTCAGTACTATGTATATGTAGTTATATCAGACAGTATACACTGCTCTGTATAACCTCTAGCCTCAGTTAGTCCGTACTATGTATATGTAGTTATACGTACAGATCAGACAGTATACACTGCTCTGTATAACCTCTAGTCTCAGTCAGTCAGTACTATGTATATGTAGTTATATCAGACAGTATACACTGCTCTGTGTAACCTATAGTCTCAGTTAGTCAGTACTATGTATATGTAGTTATATCAGACAGTATACACTGCTCTGTGTAACCTATAGTCTCAGTCAGTCAGTACTATGTATATGTAGTTATATGTACAGATTAGACAGTATACACTGCTCTGTGTAACCTATAGTCTCAGTTAGTCAGTACTATGTATATGTAGTTATATCAGACAGTATACACTGCTCTGTGTAACCTCTAGCATCAGTTAGTCAGTACTATGTATATGTAGTTATATCAGACAGTATACACTGCTCTGTGTAACCTCTAGCATCAGTTAGTCAGTACTATGTATATGTAGTTATATGTACAGATCAGACAGTATACACTGCTCTGTATAACCTCTAGTCTCAGTTAGTCAGTACTATGTATATGTAGTTATATCAGACAGTATACACTGCTCTGTATAACCTCTAGCCTCAGTTAGTCAGTACTATGTATATGTAGTTATATGTACAGATCAGACAGTATACACTGCTCTGTATAACCTCTAGTCTCAGTCAGTCAGTACTATGTATATGTAGTTATATGTACAGATCAGACAGTATACACTGCTCTGTATAACCTCTAACCTCAGTCAGTCAGTACTATGTATTTGTAGTTATATGTACAGATCAGACAGTATACACTGCTCTGTATAACCTCTAGTCTCAGTCAGTCAGTACTATGTATATGTTGTTATATGTACAGATCAGACAGTATACACTGCTCTGTATAACCTCTACTCTCAGTCAGTCAGTACTATGTATATGTAGTTATATGTACAGATCAGACAGTATACACTGCTCTGTATAACCTCTAACCTCAGTCAGTCAGTACTATGTATTTGTAGTTATATGTACAGATCAGACAGTATACACTGCTCTGTATAACCTCTAGTCTCAGTCAGTCAGTACTATGTATATGTAGTTATATGTACAGATCAGACAGTATACACTGCTCTGTGTAACCTCTAGCCTCAGTTAGTCAATACTATGTATATGTAGTTATATGTACAGATTAGACAGTATACACTGCTCTGTATAACCTCTAGTCTCAGTCAGTCAGTACTATGTATATGTAGTTATATCAGACAGTATACACTGCTCTGTATAACCTCTAGCCTCAGTTAGTCCGTACTATGTATATGTAGTTATACGTACAGATCAGACAGTATACACTGCTCTGTATAACCTCTAGTCTCAGTCAGTCAGTACTATGTATATGTAGTTATATCAGACAGTATACACTGCTCTGTGTAACCTATAGTCTCAGTTAGTCAGTACTATGTATATGTAGTTATATCAGACAGTATACACTGCTCTGTGTAACCTATAGTCTCAGTCAGTCAGTACTATGTATATGTAGTTATATGTACAGATTAGACAGTATACACTGCTCTGTGTAACCTATAGTCTCAGTTAGTCAGTACTATGTATATGTAGTTATATCAGACAGTATACACTGCTCTGTGTAACCTCTAGCATCAGTTAGTCAGTACTATGTATATGTAGTTATATCAGACAGTATACACTGCTCTGTGTAACCTCTAGCATCAGTTAGTCAGTACTATGTATATGTAGTTATATGTACAGATCAGACAGTATACACTGCTCTGTATAACCTATAGTCTCAGTTAGTCAGTACTATGTATATGTAGTTATATGTACAGATCAGACAGTATACACTGCTCTGTATAACCTATAGTCTCAGTCAGTCAGTACTATGTATATGTAGTTATACGTAGAGAACAGACAGTATACACTGCTCTGTATAACCTCTAGCCTCAGTTGGTCAGTACTATGTATATGTAGTTATATGTACAGATCAGACAGTATACACTGCTCTGTATAACCTCTAGTCTCAGTTAGTCAGTACTATGTATATATAGTTATATCAGACAGTATACACTGCTCTGTGTAACCTCTAGCCTCAGTTAGTCAGTACTATGTATATGTAGTTATATCAGACAGTATACACTGCTCTGTATAACCTATAGTCTCAGTCAGTCAGTACTATGTATATGTAGTTATATGTACAGATCAGACAGTATACACTGCTCTGTGTAACCTATAGTCTCAGTTAGTCAGTACTATGTATATGTAGTTATATCAGACAGTATACACTGCTCTGTGTAACCTATAGTCTCAGTTAGTCAGTACTATGTATATGTAGTTATATCAGACAGTATACACTGCTCTGTATAACCTCTAGTCTCAGTTAGTCAGTACTATGTATATGTAGTTATATCAGACAGTATACACTGCTCTGTGTAACCTATAGTCTCAGTTAGTCAGTACTATGTATATGTAGTTATATCAGACAGTATACACTGCTCTGTACAACCTCTAGCATCAGTTAGTCAGTACTATGTATATGTAGTTATATGTACAGATCAGACAGTATACACTGCTCTGTGTAACCTAAAGTCTCAGTTAGTCAGAACTATGTATATGTAGTTATATGTACAGATCAGACAGTATACACTGCTCTGTATAACCTCTAGCCTCAGTTAGTCAGTACTATGTATATGTAGTTATATGTACAGATCAGACAGTATACACTGTTCTGTATAACCTCTAGTCTCAGTTAGTCAGTACTATGTATATGTAGTTATATCAGACAGTATACACTGCTCTGTATAACCTCTAGTCTCAGTTAGTCAGTACTATGTATATGTAGTTATATCAGACAGTATACACTGCTCTGTGTAACCTATAGTCTCAGTTAGTCAGTACTATGTATATGTAGTTATATCAGACAGTATACACTGCTCTGTACAACCTCTAGCATCAGTTAGTCAGTACTATGTATATGTAGTTATATGTACAGATCAGACAGTATACACTGCTCTGTGTAACCTCTAGTCTCAATCAGTCAGTAATATGTATATGTAGTTATATCAGACAGTATACACTGCTCTGTATAACCTCTAGTCTCAGTTAGTCAGTACTATGTATATGTAGTTATATGTACAGATCAGACAGTATACACTGCTCTGTATAACCTCTAGCCTCAGTTAGTCAGTACTATGTATATGTAGTTATATGTACAGATCAGACAGTATACACTGCTCTGTGTAACCTCTAGTCTCAGTCAGTCAGTACTATGTATATGTAGTTATATCAGACAGTATACACTGCTCTGTATAACCTCTAGCCTCAGTTAGTCAGTACTATGTATATGTAGTTATATGTACAGATCAGACAGTATACACTGCTCTGTGTAACCTCTATTCTCAGTCAGTCAGTACTATGTATATGTAGTTATATCAGACAGTATACACTGCTCTATATAACCTCTAGCCTCAGTTAGTCAGTACTATGTATATGTAGTTATATGTACAGATCAGACAGTATACACTGCTCTATATAACCTCTAGTCTCAGTTAGTCAGTACTATGTATATGTAGTTATATGTACAGATCAGACAGTATACACTGCTCTGTATAACCTCTAGTCTCAGTCAGTACTATGTATATGTAGTTATATGTACAGATCAGACAGTATACACTGCTCTGTATAACCTCTAGTCTCAGTTAGTCAGTACTATGTATATGTAGTTATATCAGACAGTATACACTGCTCTGTATAACCTCTAGCCTCAGTTAGTCAGTGCTATGTATATGTAGTTATATGTACAGATTAGACAGTATACACTGCTCTGTATAACCTCTAGTCTCAGTCAGTAAGTACTATGTATATGTAGTTATATGTACAGATCAGACAGTATACACTGCTCTGTATAACCTCTAGCCTCAGTTAGTCAGTACTATGTATATGTAGTTATATCAGACAGTATACACTGCTCTATGTAACCTCTAGTCTCAGTTAGTCAGTACTATGTATATGTAGTTATATGTACAGATCAGACAGTATACACTGCTCTGTATAACCTCTAGTCTCAGTCAGTCAGTACTATGTATATGTTGTTATATCATACAGTATACACTGCTCTGTATAACCTCTAGTCTCAGTCAGTCAGTACTATGTATATGTAGTTATATGTACAGATCAGACAGTATACACTGCTCTGTATAACCTCTAGTCTCAGTCAGTCAGTACTATGTATATGTAGTTATATGTACAGATCAGACAGTATACACTGCTCTGTGTAACCTCTAGTCTCAGTCAGTCAGTACTATGTATATGTAGTTATATGTACAGATCAGACAGTATACACTGCTCTGTATAACCTCTAGCCTCAGTTAGTCAGTACTATGTATATGTAGTTATATCAGACAGTATACACTGCTCTGTATAACCTCTAGTCTCAGTTAGTCAGTACTATGTATATGTAGTTATATGTACAGATCAGACAGTATACACTGCTCTGTGTAACCTCTAGCCTCAGTCAGTCAGTACTATGTATATGTAGTTATATCAGACAGTATACACTGCTCTGTATAACCTCTAGCCTCAGTTAGTCAGTACTATGTATATGTAGTTATATCAGACAGTATACACTGCTCTGTGTAACCTCTAGCATCAGTTAGTCAGTACTATGTATATGTAGTTATATCAGACAGTATACACTGCTCTGTGTAACCTCTAGCCTCAGTTAGTCAGTACTATGTATATGTAGTTATATCAGACAGTATACACTGCTCTGTGTAACCTCTAGCCTCAGTTAGTCAGTACTATGTATATGTAGTTATATCAGACAGTATACACTGCTCTGTATAACCTCTAGCCTCAGTTAGTCAGTACTATGTATATGTAGTTATATGTACAGATCAGACAGTATACACTGTTCTGTATAACCTCTAGTCTCAGTTAGTCAGTACTATGTGTATGAAGTTATATCAGACAGTATACACTGCTCTGTGTAACCTATAGTCTCAGTTAGTCAGTACTATGTATATGTAGTTATATCAGACAGTATACACTGCTCTGTACAACCTCTAGCATCAGTTAGTCAGTACTATGTATATGTAGTTATATGTACAGATCAGACAGTATACACTGCTCTGTGTAACCTCTAGTCTCAGTCAGTCAGTAATATCTATATGTAGTTATATCAGACAGTATACACTGCTCTGTATAACCTCTAGTCTCAGTTAGTCAGTACTATGTATATGTAGTTATATCAGACAGTATACACTGCTCTGTGTAACCTCTAGCCTCAGTCAGTCAGTACTATGTATATGTAGTTATATCAGACAGTATACACTGCTCTGTACAACCTCTAGCATCAGTTAGTCAGTACTATGTATATGTAGTTATATCAGACAGTATACACAGCTCTGTGTAACCTCTAGTCTCAGTTAGTCAGTACTATGTATATGTAGTTATATCAGACAGTATACACTGCTCTGTACAACCTCTAGCATCAGTTAGTCAGTACTATGTATATGTAGTTATATGTACAGATCAGACAGTATACACTGCTCTGTGTAACCTCTAGTCTCAGTCAGTCAGTAATATCTATATGTAGTTATATCAGACAGTATACACTGCTCTGTATAACCTCTAGTCTCAGTTAGTCAGTACTATGTATATGTAGTTATATCAGACAGTATACACTGCTCTGTGTAACCTCTAGCCTCAGTCAGTCAGTACTATGTATATGTAGTTATATCAGACAGTATACACTGCTCTGTACAACCTCTAGCATCAGTTAGTCAGTACTATGTATATGTAGTTATATCAGACAGTATACACAGCTCTGTACAACCTCTAGCATCAGTTAGTCAGTACTATGTATATGTAGTTATATCAGACAGAATACACTGCTCTGTATAACCTCTAGTCTCAGTCAGTCAGTACTATGTATATGTAGTTATATGTACAGATCAGACAGTATACACTGCTCTGTATAACCTCTAGTCTCAGTCAGTCAGTACTATGTATATGTAGTTATATGTACAGATCAGACAGTATACACTGCTCTGTGTAACCTCTAGCCTCAGTCAGTCAGTACTATGTATATGTAGTTATATCAGACAGTATACACTGCTCTGTATAACCTCTAGCCTCAGTTAGTCAGTACTATGTATATGTAGTTATATGTACAGATCAGACAGTATACACTGCTCTGTATAACCTCTAGCCTCAGTTAGTCAGTACTATGTATATGTAGTTATATGTACAGATCAGACAGTATACACTGCTCTGTATAACCTCTAGTCTCAGTTAGTCAGTACTATGTATATGTAGTTATATCAGACAGTATACACTGCTCTGTGTAACCTCTAGTCTCAGTCAGTCAGTACTATGTATATGTAGTTATTTCAGACAGTATACACTGCTCTGTGTAACCTATAGTCTCAGTCAGTCAGTACTATGTATATGTAGTTATATGTACAGATCAGACAGTATACACTGCTCTGTGTAACCTCTAGTCTCAGTCAGTCAGTAATATGTATATGTAGTTATATCAGACAGTATACACTGCTCTGTATAACCTCTAGCCTCAGTTGGTCAGTACTATGTATATGTAGTTATATGTACAGATCAGACAGTATACACTGCTCTGTATAACCTCTAGCCTCAGTTAGTCAGTACTATGTATATGTAGTTATACGTACAGATCAGACAGTATACACTGCTCTGTATAACCTCTAGTCTCAGTTAGTCAGTACTATGTATATGTAGTTATGTACAGATCAGACAGTATACACTGCTCTGTGTAACCTCTAGCCTCAGTCAGTCAGTACTATGTATATGTAGTTATATCAGACAGTATACACTGCTCTGTATAACCTCTAGCCTCAGTTAGTCAGTACTATGTATATGTAGTTATATCAGACAGTATACACTGCTCTGTATAACCTCTAGCCTCAGTCAGTCAGTACTATGTATATGTAGTTATATCAGACAGTATACACTGCTCTGTATAACCTCTAGCCTCAGTCAGTCAGTACTATGTATATGTAGTTATATCAGACAGTATACACTGCTCTGTATAACCTCTAGCCTCAGTTAGTCAGTACTATGTATATGTAGTTATATCAGACAGTATACACTGCTCTGTATAACCTATAGTCTCAGTTAGTCAGTACTATGTATATGTAGTTATATCAGACAGTATACACTGCTCTGTATAACCTCTAGCCTCAGTTAGTCAGTACTATGTATATGTAGTTATATGTACAGATCAGACAGTATACACTGCTCTGTGTAACCTCTAGTCTCAGTTAGTCAGTACTATGTATATGTAGTTATATCAGACAGTATACACTGCTCTGTATAACCTCTAGTCTCAGTTAGTCAGTACTATGTATATGTAGTTATATGTACAGATCAGACAGTATACACTGCTCTGTGTAACCTATAGTCTCAGTTAGTCAGTACTATGTATATGTAGTTATATGTACAGATCAGACAGTATACACTGCTCTGTATAACCTCTAGTCTCAGTTAGTCAGTACTATGTATATGTAGTTATATGTACAGATCAGACAGTATACACTGCTCTGTATAACCTCTAGTCTCAGTCAGTCAGTACTATGTATATGTAGTTATATGTACAGATCAGACAGTATACACTGCTCTGTGTAACCTCTAGCCTCAGTTAGTCAGTACTATGTATATGTAGTTATACGTACAGATCACACAGTATACACTGCTCTGTATAACCTCCAGCCTCAGTCAGTCAGTACTATGTATATGTAGTTATATCAGACAGTATACACTGCTCTGTATAACCTCTAGCCTCAGTTAGTCAGTACTATGTATATGTAGTTATATGTACAGATCAGACAGTATACACTGCTCTGTGTAACCTCTAGTCTCAGTCAGTCAGTACTATGTATATGTAGTTATATGTACAGATCAGACAGTATACACTGCTCTGTATAACCTCTAGCATCAGTCAATCAGTACTATGTATATGTAGTTATATCAGACAGTATACACTGCTCTGTGTAACCTCTAGTCTCAGTCAGTCAGTACTATGTATATATAGTTATATGTACAGATCAGACAGTATACACTGCTCTGTATAACCTCTAGCATCAGTCAATCAGTACTATGTATATGTAGTTATATGTACAGATCAGACAGTATACACTGCTCTGTGTAACCTATAGTCTCAGTTAGTCAGTACTATGTATACGTAGTTATATCAGACAGTATACACTGCTCTGTGTAACCTCTAGTCTCAGTCAGTAAGTACTATGTATATGTAGTTATATGTACAGATCAGACAGTATACACTGCTCTGTATAACCTCTAGCCTCAGTTATTTAGTACTATGTATATGTAGTTATATGTACAGATCAGTCAGTATACACTGCTCTGTATAACCTCTAGTCTCAGTCAGTCAGTACTATGTATATGTAGTTATATCAGACAGTATACACTGCTCTGTATAACCTCTAGTCTCAGTCAGTCAGTACTATGTATATGTAGTTATATCAGACAGTATACACTGCTCTGTGTAACCTCTAGCCTCAGTCAGTCAGTACTATGTATATGTAGTTATATCAGACAGTATACACTGCTCTGTGTAACCTCTAGCATCAGTTAGTCAGTACTATGTATATGTAGTTATATGTACAGATCAGACAGTATACACTGCTCTGTATAACCTCTACTCTCAGTCAGTCAGTACTATGTATATGTAGTTATATGTACAGATCAGACAGTATACACTGCTCTGTGTAACCTATAGTCTCAGTCAGTCAATACTATGTATATGTAGTTATATCAGACAGTATACACTGCTCTGTATAACCTCTAGTCTCAGTTAGTCAGTACTATGTATATGTAGTTATATGTACAGATCAGACAGTATACACTGCTCTGTATAACCTCTAGTCTCAGTCAGTCAGTACTATGTATATGTAGTTATATGTACAGATCAGACAGTATACACTGCTCTGTGTAATCTATAGTCTCAGTTAGTCAGTACTATGTATATGTAGTTATATGTACAGATCAGACAGTATACACTGCTCTGTGTAACCTCTAGCCTCAGTCAGTCAGTATTATGTATATGTAGTTATATGTACAGATCAGACAGTATACACTGCTCTGTATAACCTCTAGTCTCAGTTAGTCAATACTATGTATATGTAGTTATATCAGACAGTATACACTGCTCTGTATAACCTCTAGCATCAGTTAGTCAGTACTATGTATATGTAGTTATATGTACAGATCAGACAGTATACACTGCTCTGTGTAACCTCTAGTCTCAGTCAGTCAGTACTATGTATATGTAGTTATATGTACAGATCAGACAGTATACACTGCTCTGTGTAACCTCTAGTCTCAGTTAGTCAGTACTATGTATATGTAGTTATATGTACAGATCAGACAGTATACACTGCTCTGTATAACCTCTAGCATCAGTTAGTCAGTACTATGTATATGTAGTTATATCAGACAGTATACACTGCTCTGTATAACCTCTAGTCTCAGTCAGTCAGTACTATGTATATGTAGTTATATGTACAGATCAGACAGTATACACTGCTCTGTATAACCTCTAGTCTCAGTCAGTCAGTACTATGTATATGTAGTTATACGTACAGATCAGACAGTATACACTGCTCTGTGTAACCTCTAGCCTCAGTTAGTCAGTACTATGTATATGTAGTTATATCAGACAGTATACACTGCTCTGTATAACCTCTAGCCTCAGTTAGTCAGTACTATGTATATGTAGTTATACGTACAGATCAGACAGTATACACTGCTCTGTATAACCTCTAGTCTCAGTCAGTCAGTACTATGTATATGTTGTTATATGTACAGATCAGACAATATACACTGCTCTGTGTAACCTCTAGTCTCAGTTAGTCAGTACTATGTATATGTAGTTATATGTACAGATCAGAAAGTATACACTGCTCTGTATAACCTCTAGTCTCAGTCAGTCAGTACTATGTATATGTTGTTATATGTACAGATCAGACAATATACACTGCTCTGTGTAACCTCTAGTCTCAGTCAGTCAGTACTATGTATATGTAGTTATATCAGACAGTATACACTGCTCTGTGTAACCTCTAGTCTCAGTCAGTCAGTACTATGTATATGTAGTTATATGTAAAGATCAGACAGTATACACTGCTCTGTGTAACCTATAGTCTCAGTTAGTCAGTACTATGTATATGTAGTTATATGTACAGATCAGACAGTATACACTGCTCTGTGTAACCTCTAGTCTCAGTTAGTCAGTACTATGTATATGTAGTTATATGTACAGATCAGACAGTATACACTGCTCTGTATAACCTCTAGTCTCAGTCAGTACTATGTATATGTAGTTATATGTACAGATTAGACAGTATACACTGCTCTGTGTAACCTCTAGTCTCAGTCAGTCAGTACTATGTATATGTAGTTATATCAGACAGTATATACTGCTCTGTATAACCTCTAGCCTCAGTTAGTCCGTACTATGTATATGTAGTTATATGTACAGATCAGACAGTATACACTGCTCTGTATGACCTCTAGCCTCAGTTAGTCAGTACTATGTATATGTAGTTATATGTACAGATCAGACAGTATACACTGCTCTGTATAACCTCTAGCCTCAGTTAGTCAGTACTATGTATATGTAGTTATATCAGACAGTATACACTGCTCTGTATAACCTCTAGTCTCAGTCAGTTAGTACTATGTATATGTAGTTATATGTACAGATCACACAGTATACACTGCTCTGTATAACCTCTAGTCTCAGTTAGTCAGTACTATGTATATGTAGTTATACGTACAGATCACACAGTATACACTGCTCTGTATAACCTCGTGCCTCAGTCAGTCAGTACTATGTATATGTAGTTATATGTACAGATCAGACAGTATACACTGCTCTGTATAACCTCTAGCATCAGTCAATCAGTACTATGTATATGTTGTTATATGTACAGATCAGACAGTATACACTGCTCTGTATAACCTCTAGTCTCAGTCAGTCAATACTATGTATATGTAGTTATACGTACAGATCAGACAGTATACACTGCTCTGTATAACCTCTAGTCTCAGTCAGTCAGTACTATGTATATGTAGTTATATCAGACAGTATACACTGCTCTGTGTAACCTCTAGTCTCAGTCAGTCAATACTATGTATATGTAGTTATACGTACAGATCAGACAGTATACACTGCTCTGTATAACCTCTAGTCTCAGTTAGTCAGTACTATGTATATGTAGTTATATCAGACAGTATACACTGCTCTGTATAACCTCTAGCCTCAGTCAGTCAGTACTATGTATATGTAGTTATATCAGACAGTATACACTGCTCTGTATAACCTCCAGCCTCAGTCAGTCAGTACTATGTATATGTAGTTATATCAGACAGTATACACTGCTCTGTATAACCTCTAGCCTCAGTTAGTCCGTACTATGTATATGTAGTTATACGTACAGATCAGACAGTATACACTGCTCTGTATAACCTCTAGTCTCTGTCAGTCAGTACTATGTATATGTAGTTATATCAGACAGTATACACTGCTCTGTGTAACCTATAGTCTCAGTTAGTCAGTACTATGTATATGTAGTTATATCAGACAGTATACACTGCTCTGTATAACCTCTAGTCTCAGTTAGTCAGTACTATGTATATGTAGTTATATGTACAGATCAGACAGTATACACTGCTCTGTGTAACCTATAGTCTCAGTTAGTCAGTACTATGTATATGTAGTTATATGTACAGATCAGACAGTATACACTGCTCTGTATAACCTCTAGTCTCAGTTAGTCAGTACTATGTATATGTAGTTATATGTACAGATCAGACAGTATACACTGCTCTGTATAACCTCTAGTCTCAGTCAGTCAGTACTATGTATATGTAGTTATATGTACAGATCAGACAGTATACACTGCTCTGTGTAACCTCTAGCCTCAGTTAGTCAGTACTATGTATATGTAGTTATACGTACAGATCACACAGTATACACTGCTCTGTATAACCTCCAGCCTCAGTCAGTCAGTACTATGTATATGTAGTTATATCAGACAGTATACACTGCTCTGTATAACCTCTAGCCTCAGTTAGTCAGTACTATGTATATGTAGTTATATGTACAGATCAGACAGTATACACTGCTCTGTGTAACCTCTAGTCTCAGTCAGTCAGTACTATGTATATGTAGTTATATGTACAGATCAGACAGTATACACTGCTCTGTATAACCTCTAGCATCAGTCAATCAGTACTATGTATATGTAGTTATATCAGACAGTATACACTGCTCTGTGTAACCTCTAGTCTCAGTCAGTCAGTACTATGTATATATAGTTATATGTACAGATCAGACAGTATACACTGCTCTGTATAACCTCTAGCATCAGTCAATCAGTACTATGTATATGTAGTTATATGTACAGATCAGACAGTATACACTGCTCTGTGTAACCTATAGTCTCAGTTAGTCAGTACTATGTATACGTAGTTATATCAGACAGTATACACTGCTCTGTGTAACCTCTAGTCTCAGTCAGTAAGTACTATGTATATGTAGTTATATGTACAGATCAGACAGTATACACTGCTCTGTATAACCTCTAGCCTCAGTTATTTAGTATTATGTATATGTAGTTATATGTACAGATCAGTCAGTATACACTGCTCTGTATAACCTCTAGTCTCAGTCAGTCAGTACTATGTATATGTAGTTATATCAGACAGTATACACTGCTCTGTATAACCTCTAGTCTCAGTCAGTCAGTACTATGTATATGTAGTTATATCAGACAGTATACACTGCTCTGTGTAACCTCTAGCCTCAGTCAGTCAGTACTATGTATATGTAGTTATATCAGACAGTATACACTGCTCTGTGTAACCTCTAGCATCAGTTAGTCAGTACTATGTATATGTAGTTATATGTACAGATCAGACAGTATACACTGCTCTGTATAACCTCTACTCTCAGTCAGTCAGTACTATGTATATGTAGTTATATGTACAGATCAGACAGTATACACTGCTCTGTGTAACCTATAGTCTCAGTCAGTCAATACTATGTATATGTAGTTATATCAGACAGTATACACTGCTCTGTATAACCTCTAGTCTCAGTTAGTCAGTACTATGTATATGTAGTTATATGTACAGATCAGACAGTATACACTGCTCTGTATAACCTCTAGTCTCAGTCAGTCAGTACTATGTATATGTAGTTATATGTACAGATCAGACAGTATACACTGCTCTGTGTAATCTATAGTCTCAGTTAGTCAGTACTATGTATATGTAGTTATATGTACAGATCAGACAGTATACACTGCTCTGTGTAACCTCTAGCCTCAGTCAGTCAGTACTATGTATATGTAGTTATATGTACAGATCAGACAGTATACACTGCTCTGTGTAACCTCTTGCCTCAGTCAGTCAGTACTATGTATATGTAGTTATATGTACAGATCACATAGTATACACTGCTCTGTGTAACCTCTAGCCTCAGTTAGTCAGTATTATGTATACGTAGTTATATGTACAGATTAGACAGTATACACTGCTCTGTGTAACCTCTAGTCTCAGTCAATCAGTACTATGTATATGTAGTTATATCAGACAGTATACACTGCTCTGTGTAACCTCTAGTCTCAGTTAGTCAGTACTATGTATATGTAGTTATATGTACAGATCAGACAGTATACACTGCTCTGTATAACCTCTGTGTAGCCTCAGTCAGTCAGTACTATGTATATGTAGTTATATCAGACAGTATACTCTGCTCTGTATAACCTCCAGCCTCAGTCAGTCAGTACTATGTATATGTAGTTATATGTAAAGATCAGACAGTATACACTGCTCTGTGTAACCTCTAGCCTCAGTTAGTCAGTACTATGTATATGTAGTTATATCAGACAGTATACACTGCTCTGTGTAACCTCTAGTCTCAGTTAGTCAGTACTATGTATATGTAGTTATATCAGACAGTATACACTGCTCTGTGTAACCTCTAGCCTCAGTCAGTCAGTACTATGTATATGTAGTTATATCAGACAGTATACACTGCTCTGTGTAACCTCTAGCCTCAGTCAGTCAGTACTATGTATATGTAGTTATATCAGACAGTATACACTGCTCTGTGTAACCTATAGTCTCAGTCAGTATTATGTATATGTAGTTATATCAGACAGTATACACTGCTCTGTGTAACCTCTAGCCTCAGTCAGTCAGTACTATGTATATGTAGTTATATGTACAGATCAGACAGTATACACTGCTCTGTGTAACCTCTAGCCTCAGTCAGTCAGTACTATGTATATGTAGTTATATCAGACAGTATACACTGCTCTGTGTAACCTATAGTCTCAGTCAGTACTATGTATATGTAGTTATATCAGACAGTATACACTGCTCTGTGTAACCTCTAGCCTCAGTCAGTCAGTACTATGTATATGTAGTTATATGTACAGATCAGACAGTATACACTGCTCTGTGTAACCTCTAGTCTCAGTCAGTCAGTAATATGTATATGTAGTTATATCAGACAGTATACACTGCTCTGTATAACCTCTAGTCTCAGTCAGTCAGTACTATGTGTATGTAGTTATATCAGACAGTATACACTGCTCTGTATAACCTCTAGTCTCAGTTAGTCAGTACTATGTATATGTAGTTATATCAGACAGTATACACTGCTCTGTATAACCTCTAGCCTCAGTTAGTCAGTACTATGTATATTTAGTTATTTCAGACAGTATACACTGCTCTGTGTAACCTATAGTCTCAGTTAGTCAGTACTATGTATATGTAGTTATATCAGACAGTATACACTGCTCTGTATAACCTCTAGCCTCAGTCAGTCAGTATTATGTATATGTAGTTATATCAGACAGTATACACTGCTCTATATAACCTCTAGCCTCAGTCAGTCAGTACTATGTATATGTAGTTATATCAGACAGTATACACTGCTCTGTGTAACCTCTAGTCTCAGTCAGTCAGTACTATGTATATGTAGTTATATCAGACAGTATACACTGCTCTGTGTAACCTCTAGTCTCAGTCAGTCAGTACTATGTATATGTAGTTATATGTACAGATTAGACAGTATACACTGCTCTGTGTAACCTATAGTCTCAGTTAGTACTATGTATATGTAGTTATATGTACAGATCAGACAGTATACACTGCTCTGTATAACCTCTAGTCTCAGTTAGTCAGTACTATGTATATGTAGTTATATGTACAGATTAGACAGTATACACTGCTCTGTGTAACCTCTAGTCTCAGTCAGTACTATGTATATGTAGTTATATCAGACAGTATACACTGCTCTGTATAACCTCTAGCCTCAGTTAGTCAGTACTATGTATATGTAGTTATATGTACAGATCAGACAGTATACACTGCTCTGTATAACCTCTAGTCTCAGTCAGTCAGTACTATGAGGTTAGAGGTTATACAGAGCAGTATACACTGCTCTGTGTAACCTATAGTCTCAGTTACTCAGTATTATGTATATGTAGTTATATCAGACAGTATACACTGCTCTGTATAACCTCTAGCCTCAGTTAGTCAGTACTATGTATATGTAGTTATATGTACAGATCAGACAGTATACACTGCTCTATATAACCTCTAGTCTCAGTTAGTCAGTACTATGTGTATGTAGTTATATGTACAGATCAGACAGTATACACTGCTCTGTGTAACCTCTAGTCTCAGTCAGTCAGTACTATGTATATGTAGTTATATGTACAGATCAGACAGTATACACTGCTCTGTATAACCTCTAGTCTCAGTCAGTACTATGTATATGTAGTTATATGTACAGATCAGACAGTATACACTGCTCTGTATAACCTCTAGCATCAGTTAGTCAGTACTATGTATATGTAGTTATATGTACAGATCAGACAGTATACACTGCTCTGTGTAACCTCCAGTCTCAGTCAGTCAGTACTATGTATATGTAGTTATATCAGACAGTATACACTGCTCTATATAACCTCTAGCATCAGTTAGTCAGTACTATGTATATGTAGTTATATCAGACAGTATACACTGCTCTGTGTAACCTCTAGTCTCAGTCAGTCAGTACTATGTATATGTAGTTATATCAGACAGTATACACTGCTCTGTGTAACCTCTAGTCTCAGTCAGTCAGTACTATGTATATGTAGTTATATCAGACAGTATACACTGCTCTATATAACCTCTAGTCTCAGTTAGTCAGTACTATGTATATGTAGTTATATGTACAGATCAGACAGTATACACTGCTCTGTATAACCTCTAGTCTCAGTCAGTCAGTACTATGTATATGTAGTTATATCAGACAGTATACACTGCTCTGTGTAACCTCTAGCCTCAGTCAGTCAGTACTATGTATATGTAGTTATATCAGACAGTATACACTGCTCTGTGTAACCTCTAGTCTCAGTCAGTCAGTACTATGTATATGTAGTTATATCAGACAGTATACACTGCTCTGTACAACCTCTAGCATCAGTTAGTCAGTACTATGTATATGTAGTTATATCAGACAGTATACACTGCTCTATATAACCTCTAGCATCAGTTAGTCAGTACTATGTATATGTAGTTATATCAGACAGTATACACTGCTCTGTGTAACCTCTAGCCTCAGTTAGTCAGTACTATGTATATGTAGTTATATCAGACAGTATACACTGCTCTGTACAACCTCTAGCATCAGTTAGTCAGTACTATGTATATGTAGTTATATCAGACAGTATACACTGCTCTGTGTAACCTCTAGCCTCAGTTAGTCAGTACTATGTATATGTAGTTATATCAGACAGTATACACTGCTCTATATAACCTCTAGCCTCAGTTAGTCAGTACTATGTATATGTAGTTATATCAGACAGTATACACTGCTCTATATAACCTCTAGTCTCAGTTAGTCAGTGCTATGTATATGTAGTTATATGTACAGATCAGACAGTATACACTGCTCTATATAACCTCTAGTCTCAGTTAGTCAGTACTATGTATATGTAGTTATATCAGACAGTATACACTGCTCTATATAACCTCTAGTCTCAGTTAGTCAGTGCTATGTATATGTAGTTATATGTACAGATCAGACAGTATACACTGCTCTGTATAACCTCTAGTCTCAGTCAGTCAGTACTATGTATATGTAGTTATATCAGACAGTATACACTGCTCTGTGTAACCTCTAGTCTCAGTTAGTCAGTACTATGTATATGTAGTTATATCAGACAGTATACACTGCTCTATATAACCTCTAGCCTCAGTTAGTCAGTACTATGTATATGTAGTTATATCAGACAGTATACACTGCTCTATATAACCTCTAGTCTCAGTTAGTCAGTGCTATGTATATGTAGTTATATGTACAGATCAGACAGTATACACTGCTCTATATAACCTCTAGTCTCAGTTAGTCAGTACTATGTATATGTAGTTATATCAGACAGTATACACTGCTCTATATAACCTCTAGTCTCAGTTAGTCAGTGCTATGTATATGTAGTTATATGTACAGATCAGACAGTATACACTGCTCTGTATAACCTCTAGTCTCAGTCAGTCAGTACTATGTATATGTAGTTATATCAGACAGTATACACTGCTCTGTGTAACCTCTAGTCTCAGTTAGTCAGTACTATGTATATGTAGTTATATCAGACAGTATACACTGCTCTATATAACCTCTAGCCTCAGTTAGTCAGTACTATGTATATGTAGTTATACGTAGAGAACAGACAGTATACACTGCTCTGTATAACCTCTAGTCTCAGTCAGTCAGTACTATGTATATGTAGTTATATCAGACAGTATACACTGCTCTATATAACCTCTAGTCTCAGTTAGTCAGTACTATGTATATGTAGTTATACGTAGAGAACAGACAGTATACACTGCTCTGTATAACCTCTAGCCTCAGTTAGTCAGTACTATGTATATGTAGTTATATGTACAGATCAGACAGTATACACTGCTCTATATAACCTCTAGCTGTTTAGAAAAGCGCCGGGACAATATCTGTCTTTTAAATCAACTTCACTTCTCACTTGGTACTAAAAGGGGTGGGAAATAAGGCTAGGGTGTGTCAAGTAACACTTTTCATAGCAGCCAATCAGCAGTTATCAGTGACGGGAGGGAGGGTCTACTTTGGTGGATATAGAATTGCGGGTGTCCCTGTCTGTACACTAATTAGTTAGTTGCACAGATCGGATATTGTATTTTGCAAATTTGCAATCAGTCAGCGCTATGGATGTATTAAACTCTCTACAGATATTCTCTGTTATCGGCATTTTTATACAACCGACCTGCATCCGATTCTGTAAGTAAATCTGTGTGACTGAAATTGTCACTTTTATTAAATGCACAGAGTGTGTTTATATCTAATTGTGTTTAGTTAATTATTTGTGACAGATCAGACAGTATACACTGCTTTGTATAACCTCTAGTCTCAGTCAGTACTATGTATATGTAGTTATATGTACAGATCAGACAGTATACACTGCTCTGTATAACCTATAGTCTCAGTCAGTCAGTACTATGTATATGTAGTTATATGTACAGATCAGACAGTATACACTGCTCTGTATAACCTCTAGTCTCAGTAAGTCAGTACTATGTATATGTAGTTATATCAGACAGTATACACTGCTCTGTATAACCTCCAGCCTCAGTCAGTCAGTACTATGTATATGTAGTTATATCAGACAGTATACACTGCTCTGTGTAACCTCTAGTCTCAGTTAGTACTATGTATATGTAGTTATATGTACAGATCAGACAGTATACACTGCTCTGTGTAACCTCTAGTCTCAGTCAGTCAGTACTATGTATATGTAGTTATATGTACAGATCAGACAGTATACACTGCTCTGTATAACCTCTAGTCTCAGTTAGTCAGTACTATGTATATGTAGTTATATCAGACAGTATACACTGCTCTGTGTAACCTCTAGTCTCAGTTAGTACTATGTATATGTAGTTATATGTACAGATCAGACAGTATACACTGCTCTGTATAACCTCTAGTCTCAGTCAGTACTATGTATATGTAGTTATATGTACAGATCAGACAGTATACACTGCTCTGTGTAACCTCTAGTCTCAGTTAGTCAGTACTATGTATATGTAGTTATATCAGACAGTATACACTGCTCTGTGTAACCTCTAGTCTCAGTTAGTCAGTACTATGTATATGTAGTTATATCAGACAGTATACACTGCTCTGTATAACCTCTAGTCTCAGTCAGTCAGTACTATGTATATGTAGTTATATGTACAGATCAGACAGTATACACTGCTCTGTGTAACCTCTAGTCTCAGTCAGTCAGTACTATGTATATGTAGTTATATGTACAGATCAGACAGTATACACTGCTCTGTATAACCTCTAACCTCAGTCAGTCAGTACTATGTATTTGTAGTTATATGTACAGATCAGACAGTATACACTGCTCTGTATAACCTCTAGTCTCAGTCAGTCAGTACTATGTATATGTTGTTATATGTACAGATCAGACAGTATACACTGCTCTGTATAACCTCTAGTCTCAGTCAGTCAGTACTATGTATATGTAGTTATATCAGACAGTATACACTGCTCTGTATAACCTCTAGCCTCAGTTAGTCCGTACTATGTATATGTAGTTATACGTACAGATCAGACAGTATACACTGCTCTGTATAACCTCTAGTCTCAGTCAGTCAGTACTATGTATATGTAGTTATATCAGTCAGTATACACTGCTCTGTGTAACCTATAGTCTCAGTTAGTCAGTACTATGTATATGTAGTTATATCAGACAGTATACACTGCTCTGTGTAACCTATAGTCTCAGTCAGTCAGTACTATGTATATGTAGTTATATGTACAGATTAGACAGTATACACTGCTCTGTGTAACCTATAGTCTCAGTTAGTCAGTACTATGTATATGTAGTTATTTCAGACAGTATACACTGCTCTGTATAACCTCTAGTCTCAGTCAGTCAATACTATGTATATGTAGTTTATACGTACAGATCAGACAGTATACACTGCTCTGTGTAACCTCTAGTCTCAGTTAGTCAGTACTATGTATATGTAGTTATATCAGACAGTATACACTGCTCTGTGTAACCTCCAGCCTCAGTCAGTCAGTACTATGTATATGTAGTTATATCAGACAGTATACACTGCTCTGTGTAACCTCTAGCCTCAGTCAGTCAGTACTATGTATATGTAGTTATAAGTACAGATCAGACAGTATACACTGCTCTGTATAACCTATAGTCTCAGTTAGTACTATGTATATGTAGTTATATGTACAGATCAGACAGTATACACTGCTCTGTATAACCTCTAGTCTCAGTCAGTCAGTACTATGTATATGTAGTTATATGTACAGATCAGACAGTATACACTGCTCTGTGTAACCTCTAGTCTCAGTCAGTCAGTACTATGTATATGTAGTTATATGTACAGATCAGACAGTATACACTGCTCTGTATAACCTATAGTCTCAGTTAGTACTATGTATATGTAGTTATATGTACAGATCAGACAGTATACACTGCTCTGTATAACCTCTAGTCTCAGTCAGTACTATGTATATGTAGTTATATCAGACAGTATACACTGCTCTATATAACCCCTAGTCTCAGTTAGTCAGTACCAGTGGCGGTTCTAGACAAATTTTACTGGGGGGGCCAAGGTGGGGCCAGTGTTTAATCAGGGGGCACATTAAAAAACGGAAACAAATGATATATATATATATATATGTGTGTCCGTGTGTGTGTATAAATGTATATATATGTATAATTTGTGTGTGTGTGTGTGTGTATGTGTATATATATATATATATATGTATGTGTGTATGTGTATATATGTATGTATATCTCTCTCTCTCTCTCTATATATATATATATATATATATATATATATATATATATATATATATATATATATATATACACATACATACATACACACACACACACACACACACACACACACACACACACTATATATATATATATATATATATATATATATATATATATATATATATATATATATATATATACATACAAACAAGTTAACGTCCAGCACCAATTCTGTCCTCGGTAAGGGTGCAAGCAGCCGCTGTCTCACCTTTACAGGTATTAATATGCAAAATAGAAATGGCTGCAGCACTCCAAGTTGTTTTTTTATAACATTTTTATTACAAGCAGTGAAATACAGGCGACGTTTCGGGCTTCTGCCCTTTCTCGCCTGTATTTCACTGCTTGTAATAAAAATGTTATAAAAAAACAACTTGGAGTGCTGCAGCCATTTCTATTTTGCATATATATATACATACGCACATACATACACAAACACATATACACACACATATATACATGCACACACATATACACACATACATACACACACATATATACATGCACACACATATACACACATATTTATATATATATACACACACAACCATAAACATATATACACACACACACACATACACACATATACAGTATATATATATATATACACACACACACACACACACACACACACACACACACACACATACATACATACATACATACATACATACACACTCATATATATATATATATATATATATATATATATATATATATATATATATATATATATATAAAGAAGCAAAAAGAAGCACTCACTGGATTTTCATCAAAAAGTGATCAAAACTTTAAAGTAGATTGTGACGTTTCAGGACAGCAACAGTCCCTTCCTCTGACGTGTCCCGAAACGTCACAATCTACATTAAAGTTTTGATCACTTTTTGATGAAAATCCAGTGAGTGCTTCTTTTTGCTTCTTTATCATTCACCACACAGCACCCTGGTAGTCGTTGGATCTTGGTGAGAGTGCACAGACACCAATCTTTGCCTGTAGATATATACACACACACACACACACACACACATATACACACACACATACACACACTGAGTAGAAAAAAAGAAAATTTAAAAAAAAAAGACTATGCACTTAACTAGTGCTACATAGTTCAGATAGCACATTCAATGAAAATGGTGTCAAATAGTTATTTACATACATTAGAAAAATAAGGAAAACACTCCAGCAGTCATTATAGAGTTGTGGAGGTGAGAGGGCAGACTTACATCTCTTCTGTTCTGGCAGTGTACAGGCTAGAGAGAACGTCTGCAAAACCAACCAGTGACACTTCTGGAACTCTTGTCTGCAGACCTAAGACGCCCCGCCCCCACAACAACACAGGAACTGTAGCACATCTCTGAAAGGGGAGGGGGCACAAGTTTTACTTCACTTTGTTAACCCCACGCTTTGACTAGACAGCATTTCATGGACAGGGAAGCACATAAATAGCCTTGATCTTGTCCGGTATTTTTCAGTCAGCTCAGTGGCCAGCTCATGGGGGCCACAGGGGGGCCAGGGACATTTTTACAGGGGCACTGGCCCCTGTGGGCCCCTGTGTAGAACCGCCCCTGGTCAGTACTATGTATATGTAGTTATATGTACAGATTAGACAGTATACACTGCTCTGTATAACCTCTAGTCTCAGTTAGTCAGTACTATGTATATGTAGTTATATCAGACAGTATACACTGCTCTGTATAACCTCTAGCCTCAGTTAGTCAGTACTATGTATATGTAGTTATATGTACAGATCAGACAGTATACACTGCTCTATATAACCTCTAGCTGTTTAGAAAAGCGCCGGGACAATATCTGTCTTTTAAATCAACTTCACTTCTCACTTGGTACTAAAAGGGGTGGGAAATAAGGCTAGGGTGTGTCAAGTAACACTTTTCATAGCAGCCAATCAGCAGTTATCAGTGACGGGAGGGAGGGTCTACTTTGGTGGATATAGAATTGCGGGTGTCCCTGTCTGTACACTAATTAGTTAGTTGCACAGATCGGATATTGTATTTTGCAAATTTGCAATCAGTCAGCGCTATGGATGTATTAAACTCTCTACAGATATTCTCTGTTATCGGCATTTTTATACAACCGACCTGCATCCGATTCTGTAAGTAAATCTGTGTGACTGAAATTGTCACTTTTATTAAATGCACAGAGTGTGTTTATATCTAATTGTGTTTAGTTAATTATTTGTGTGAGAGTTTAGTTTTATACTGATGGGATTTTAAGTTTTTTTATTTTCCTTATAGCTGTTTTATTGCTCAGTATGAGAGTGAGTAATGGGCTGTATGTTACTTTTGTGACCTGCATTTGTATGTAATTTTACTGAGGAATCCTACAGGTACAAATATAATATGAGATGATCAATTTAATACAAACATTATGTACATGACAAAAGGTATAAATCAGACTTCCTGTGTCATTTTGTGATTAAATAGCTGTCACTTATCTATGTGAAAACATTGACCATACCCATTGCATTTTTATCACACCTGAGTCAGGTAAAGTGCATAGATTGTACTTTTAGCTCTCATTTTACATTAGAAAGAGGGGAGGACAAGTCAGCTCACTGAGGTGGCTTAAAGGGACAGTAAAGTCACAAATAAACTCATGATTCAGATTGAGCAGCACCAATTTCCTTCTGTTATCAAATTTACTTTGTTCTCTTGGTATCTTTTATTGAACAGTAAAACTAGGTAGGCTCATAAGAGCTCAGGAGTGTGCACGTGTCTTCAGTACTCTATGGCAGCTGTGTTTTGCAACATTGTATAACAAAGCTACAAATAAAGTTGCGAAACACAGCTGCCATAGAGTACTAAAGACACGTGCACACTCCTGAGCTGTTATGAGCCTACCTAGTTTTACTGTTCAATAAAAGATACCAAAAGAACAAAGCAAATTTGATAACAGAAGTAAATTGGAAAGTTGTTTAAAATTGCTGCTCTATCTGAATCATGAAAGTTTAATTTTGACTTTACTGTCCCTTTAAAAGAACTATGATAACAAAAAAAAAGACCAAAGTGACTGGTGACTCTAGATAGCAAGAAAGCTCCTACTGCAAGATCCGAGATGGAAGCAAATTTTTGATCAGATGAGTATAATCTGATGAACTTATTCCTCTCTTCTCTTTTTCCCTTCCCCCCCTCCCTGCATTTGACTTGCAGAAAGTAATATTTTTCCCTTACAGCTGCCAAGACTAGACCTTTCATACGGACTAGGAGTGATTAAACCCTTGATTATTAGGTTTTGTCTTGTTTATCATGTTTAGACTTAACTCTGCTTCTACAAGCTCCACTTTTATCAGAAAAATGAAAGAGGCTTAAGCATTAGTCATATTCCTATTGCCTGTGGCCGCTGCCCTGGGCTGATTCTACCCTATTTTCTTCTTTTCTCTCTCTTTCTCTCTAATGTCGCCTCGGGGTGGCGGTCATGGCAGCTCCCTACATCTAGTTGAATGTTCAATTTTTTGTATTTTAATACGAGATTTTTATGTTTCAAGGTTTACATGTTAATAAGTTTATTTTTTATTTATGTTCTCATGTTTGTGTGGCCTTTAAATGTTTGTCAGACAGAGTATAAATACCGACTGATACCATACCTACCATTCACTTGTAGGACTGTTACCATAAGACATAGCTACACACTCAACTCCTATGACCAATGACCTCATTATTCTCTCACACAATGTGAGAGGCCTTAACACCAATATCAAACGTAAGATGGCCCTTACCCAATATATAAAATTGAAAGCTAAGATCATCTTTCTCCAGGAGACACATTTCACACAAACCCTGATCCCTAAATACTGGCACCGACACTATCCAACCCACTTCCACTCCACAATAGAACAGAAAAAAAGAGGGGTCTCAATACTTTTGCATTCTTCCCTACAATTCGAAACTGATGAGGTCATAAGAGACACTGAGGGAAGGTTCCTCATTGTCAGGGGCCGCACACAAGGTATGAAAATCACACTTTGCAACGTATATGCCCCAAATGAAGGGCAACACACCTTTTTTCGACAGATCTCCCATATGTTAACACAATGGTCCCACTCCAGAATTATACTTGGTGGAGACTTTAACATCAATATCTCTACTCATTATTCTAAGACGATAACTAAACCCTCAAATAAACAACTTAGGCTATTATCCATAGTGAAATCTATAAGGGAATCAATGTCAGAACACAACTTACTGGACACATGGGAAACATTGTTTGGTAACACAACAGACCATACATTTTATTCACATGCCCACAACAGCTACACAAAATTGGATTATATATGGACTAGTCAGACCTTGATACCGAATATTATTACTTCTAATATCCACCCTTGTGTCTGGTCAGACCATTCGATAGTCCAACTATCCATGACAGGGCTAATTGATAATCAACGTCAGAAGTCCTGGACATTTGACCCCTCCATACTCCACAACAAACAATTTCACACTGAGTTAGGAAAATTAATGAAAGAATACTGGTCTACCAATGTTGATTCCACCGTTAACTCACTCAACCCATGGGCTGCACATAAGCCATTTATTAGGGGGATTCTGACAAAGGAAAAAGCTAGGATCACCACCATAGCTAATAGAAACATTAAACAACTTCACTCAGAAATCTCTACATTAGAAACCCAGCACAAAAACACGCTATCTAACATCACATTTAGAACCCTCCAGGCTAAAAGAAAACTTCTGTCAAAAATCTTAAACGATTCGGCGATGAGAGCCCTCCAAAAACTAAAAGCAAACTACTTTTTATACTCTAATAAGCCGGATAGATATCTAGCCAATAAACTTCGAAATAGAACAAAATTATATTCTATAACCAATCTATACACCCAAGAGGGCACTCAGACGTCGAATCCCCAAGAAATAGCTAATATATTTGCAAACTATTACGAGTCATTATATGATGGGCAAAAAGTACATCACACTGACAAGACACACAGACTATTATCTAGATTCTTAAATCAAGCTAACCTTCCTACTATCACTCCTGAGGAGAATGATATCCTTAATGCGGAGATTTCTGTACAAGAAATCCTCAATGTCATAAAGGAACTAAAAGCAGGCAAAGCGGCAGGCCCCGATGGCCTACCCAGCGAGTACTACAAGTTATTTAAAACACCCCTAATAACCCACCTACAGAAATTATACAATGACATCATGATAGGTTCCGATATTCCCATTGATCTACTCCGAGCCAAGATTATAGTCATCCCAAAACCAGGAAGGGACCCTAGGTGGTGTAATAATTATAGACCCATATCGTTGATCAATCAGGATCTCAAGATCTTGACAAAAATCCTGGCAAACAGACTCCAGACGCTACTACCCCGCCTGGTCCACCCCGACCAGGTGGGTTTTATTAAGGGTAGGGAAGCCCCAGATAACGTGCGTAGAACTATAGACCTAACTGACCACCTGAAAAGGAAAGGAACGCCTTCTCTGCTCCTTTCACTGGACGCAGAGAAGGCGTTCGATCGAATAGACTGGACCTATATGTTCCAAATACTCACCACAATGGGTTTTGAGGGTTCATTTATGAAAGCTCTAAAGGGGATATATTCAAACCCTAAAGCAACGGTTAGTGCAGCAGGCTACATGTCCAGGACCATAGACATAAAGAACGGTACAAGACAAGGTTGTCCCCTCTCACCACTCCTGTTCGCCCTATGCATGGAACCACTAGCAGCAGCCATTAGAAACGCAAACGATATTAAAGGGGTAAAGATCCGTAAATCAGAATATAAGCTCTCGCTCTTTGCGGATGACGTCTTATTGACCCTGACAGACCCATTCAACTCCCTGACTAACCTTTATCAGATCCTACAAAACTTTGCAGAGATTTCGGGGTATAAGATAAATGTTGACAAATGTGAGGCCCTACCACTAGCACTAACCCCCCATGCCAAAAAACTGATAGAAATCAACTTCAATATTAAATGGGTCAAGAGCTCGCTCACCTACCTAGGGACAAAAATATCAGACATTCACGATGATTTGTACAAGCTAAATTATACCCCACTATTTCAATCTATTAGACGAGATCTTGGATCCTGGAGGAAGGGGACCTTCTCATGGTACGGGCGCCTTTCGTCCATAAAAATGAATGTGCTCCCGAGGATCTTATACCTCTTTAGAGCACTGCCGATCAGGGTCCCTTCCTCGGAGCTCCAGAAACTACAATCAGAACTAATCTCATTCTTAAGAGGAGATGGTAATGCTAGGATAGCATCTCATACATTAACTAGACACAGACGTCTAGGTGGAGTAGGAATACCACACTTACAAGCTTACTATTTAGCAGCTAGGACAGCACAAGCCTCACTCCTCCAGAAACCACTAAGAGAGATTCTCTGGACAAAAATAGAAACTGACAGCATAGAATTGGATTACACGGATGACCTTCTGTGGAACTCCAAGAAAGATATACACCAAGATAGCCGTAGCCTACCCTCAACATTAGATACACTTTCACACTGGGAACAATTAACAAAGCACCCAACGATGTTGCCTCTAGGCACCTGGGTCAAACCGATCAGACTCCTGCTTCCCAAGGAAACTCACAACACATTAGATAAGTGGGCTAATAAAGGTCTTTACAGGGTGGCAGACTTTCTCATCCACTCACAAATAATTTCATTCAATCACCTTCAGGAGCTAATAACCCCACTCAAACTACATTGGTTCCTATACCTCCAAATCTCTTCTGCCCTTAATAAGTATGATATCTCCCGTGGGAAACACCCACCCACAGCCATGGAAAGAATATGCTCAAACCCGACTAGGGAAAAGCAGCTCATTTCTAAACTTTATATAGCAATTCAGGACACACATTACACCGAGAAATCGTCCATAGCGATAAAATGGGAAGAAGACGGGGCAGATCATATTTCAAAAGATGAATGGGACCAATTATATTTCGAATCCTGTAAGGGGCTCATTAGTGCGGACCATAGGGAAAATACTATAAAAACAACATTTCGTTGGTATCTTACGCCCCTAAAAACATCACACTATTCAATAAATAAGTCCAAATTATGCTATAGAGGATGTGGGATACAGGGTTCTTATAGACATATGTGGTGGGACTGCGAACCCATCAAAAATATTTGGAGAATGCTCAATGATCTCCTCAGTAAAGTTTTAGACGAACGGATAGTACTAACCATAGACCAAGCACTTCTTCATAGGCGATTGCCCAACCTGAACCCTACCATTAATAAATTCATTAAAATACTTTGCACGACCACTAGAGTGTGCATAGCGAGGCACTGGAAGGAAGGTCCCCCTACTTGGAAAGAAGTACTAGACAAAATAAAAGACATATACACACTATCGGAAAGGGTAGCATGGATACAAGGAGACACTATACAGTTTAACAAAATATGGTTTTATTGGATAATGCATTCAACAATGACGGTCAGGTAATAGAATCCACAAATAGAAGATTATGGTAAAAACTCTACAAACTATATGCACATAGTTATAAATTGGCCAAACGACGCACTCAGCTTAGATCCCAGACATAATTGATAGATAACACAGACATGATTTAATGTTTATTTGTATTCTTATTTTTATTTTCTTTTTTATTTAGGTTTGTTAATGTTCATTACTCATGATATCTATCATAGATCAGTGTTAAGGATTTATGAGTTAAAAATGTTCCCATGTTGATTTAAGATGACACATTGTCTGAGGCACTGTAATTATTGCTCTCAGGATGTATACACTGTTATTTATGCTGAGATATGGAAATAAAAATAATTTCAACATAAAAGAACTATGATAAAAATAATTTTTCTTTTGTGATTTTATAATAAAGAGCATACAATTTAAAAAAAAAAATCCAATTTACTTCTATTATCAAATTTGCTTTGTTCCCATGATATTCTGTGTTGAAGAGATATCAAGGTGGCATCTGTTGCACTACATGACAGGTAATAGTGCTGTTATCTAGTGCTCTTGCTAATGTATAATATTGTGTTATATAGAGATACCTAGGTAGTATCTGTAGCACTACATGACAGGTAATAGTGCTGTTATCTAGTGCTCTTGCTAATGTATAATATTATGTGTTATAGAGATACCTAGTTAGTATCTGTAACACTACATGACAGGTAATAGTTCTGTTATCTAGTGCTCTTGCTAATGTATAATATTGTGTTATAGAGATACCTAGGTAGTATCTGTAGCACTACATGACAGGTAATAGTGCTGTTATCTAGTGCTCTTGCTAATGTATAATATTGTGTGTTATAGAGATACCTAGGTAGTATCTGTAGCACTACATGACAGGTAATAGTGCTGTTATCTAGTGCTCTTGCTAATGTATAATATTATGTGTTATAGAGATACCTAGTTAGTATCTGTAACACTACATGACAGGTAATAGTGCTGTTATCTAGTGCTCTTGCTAATGTATAATATTATGTGTTGAAGAGATACCTAGGTAGTATCTGTAGCACTACATGGCAGGTAATAGTGCTGTTATCTAGTGCTCTTGCTAATGTATAATATTGTGTGTTATAGAGATACCTAGTTAGTATCTGTAGCACTACATGACAGGTAATAGTTCTGTTATCTAGTGCTCTTGCTAATGTATAATATTGTGTGTTATAGAGATACCTAGGTAGTATCTGTAGCACTACATGACAGGTAATAGTGCTGTTATCTAATGCTCTTGCTAATGTTTAATATTGTGTGTTATAGAGATACCTAGGTAGTATCTGTAGCCCTACATGACAGGTTATAGTGCTGTTATCTAGTGCTCTTGCTAATGTTTAATATTGTGTGTTATAGAGATACCTAGGTAGTATCTGTAGCACTACATGACAGGTAATAGTGCTGTTATCTAGTGCTCTTGCTAATGTATAATATTGTGTGTTATACAGATACCTAGGTAGTATCTGTAGCACTACATGACGGGTAATAGTGCTGTTATCTAGTGCTCTTGCTAATGTATAATATTGTGTTATAGAGATACCTAGGTAGTATCTATAGCACTACATGACAGGTAATAGTGCTGTTATCTAGTGCTCTTGCTAATGTATAATATTGTGTTATAGAGATACCTAGGTAGTATCTGTTGCACTACATGACAGGTAATAGTGCTGTTATCTAGTGCTCTTGCTAATGTATAATATTGTGTTATAGAGATACCTAGGTAGTATCTGTTGCACTACATGACAGGTAATAGTGTTGTTATCTAGTGCTCTTGCTAATGTATAATATTGTGTGTTATAGAGATACCTAGGTAGTATCTGTAGCACTACATGACAGGTAATAGTGTTGTTATCTAGTGCTCTTGCTAATGTATAATATTGTGTGTTATAGAGATACCTAGGTAGTATCTGTAGCACTACATGACAGGTAATAGTGCTGTTATCTAGTGCTCTTGCTAATGTATAATATTGTGTGTTATAGAGATACCTAGGTAGTATCTGTTGCACTACATGACAGGTAATAGTGTTGTTATCTAGTGCTCTTGCTAATGTATAATATTGTGTGTTATAGAGATACCTAGGTAGTATCTGTAGCACTACATGACAGGTAATAGTGCTGTTATCTAGTGCTCTTGCTAATGTATAATATTGTGTTATAGAGATACCTATGTAGTATCTGTAGCACTACATGACAGGTAATAGTGCTGTTATCTAGTGCTCTTGCTAATGTATAATATTGTGTTATAGAGATACCTAGGTAGTATCTGTTGCACTACATGACAGGTAATAGTGCTGTTATCTAGTGATCTTGCTAATGTATAATATTGTGTTATAGAGATACCTAGGTAGTATCTGTAGCACATGACAGGTAATAGTTCTGTTATTTAGTGCTGTTGCTACTGTATAATATTGTGTGTTATAAAGATACCTAGGTAGTATCTGTAGCACTACATGACACATAATAGTGCTATTATCTAGTGCTCTTGCTAATGTATAATATTATGTGTTATAGAGATACCTAGGTAGTATCTGTAGCACTACATGACAGGTAATAGTGCTGTTATCTAGTGCTCTTGCTAATGTATAATATTGTGTGTTATAGAGATACCTATGTAGTATCTGTAGCACTACATGACAGGTAATAGTGCTGTTATCTAGTGCTCTTGCTAATGTATAATATTGTGTTATAGAGATACCTATGTAGTATCTGTAGCACTACATGACAGGTAATAGTGCTGTTATCTAGTGCTCGTGCTAATGTATAATATTGTGTGTTATAGAGATACCTAGGTAGCATCTGTAGCACTACATGACAGGTAATAGTGCTGTTATCTAGTGCTCTTGCTAATGTATAATATTGTGTTATAGAGATACCTAGGTAGTATCTGTAGCACTACATGACAGGTAATAGTGCTGTTATCTAGTGCTCTTGCTAATGTATAATATTGTGTGTTATAGAGATACCTAGGTAGCATCTGTAGCACTACATGACAGGTAATAGTGCTGTTATCTAGTGATCTTGCTAATGTATAATATTGTGTTATAGAGATACCTAGGTAGTATCTGTAGCACTACATGACAGGAAATAGTGCTGCCGTCTAGTGCTCTTACTAATGTATAATATTGTGTGTTATAGAGATACCTAGGTAGTATCTGTAGCACTACATGACAGGTAATAGTGCTGTTATCTAGTGCTCTTGCTAATGTATAATATTGTATGTTATAGAGATACCTAGGTAGTATCTGTAGCACTACATGACAGGTAATAGTGCTGTTATCTAGTGCTCTTGCTAATGTATAACATTGTATGTTATAGAGATACCTAGGTAGTATCTGTAGCACTACATGACAGGTAATAGTGCTGTTATCTAGTGCTATTGCTAATGTATAATATTGTGTTATATAGAGATACCTAGGTAGTATCTGTAGCACTACATGACAGGTAATAGTGCTGTTATCTAGTGCTCTTGCTAATGTATAATATTGGGTGTTATGAGATACCTAGATACCATCTGTAGCACTACATGACAGGTAATAGTGCTGTTATCTAGTGCTCTTGCTAATGTATAATATTGTGTTATATAGAGATACCTAGGTAGTATCTGTAGCACTGCATGACAGGTAATAGTGCTGTTATCTAGTGCTCTTACTAATGTATAATATTGTGTTATAGAGATACCTAGGTAGTATCTATAGCACTACATGGCAGGTAATAGTGCTGTTATCTAGTGCTCTTGCTAATGTATAATATTGTGTGTTATAGAGATACCTAGGTAGTATCTGTAGCACTACATGGCAGGTAATAGTGCTGTTATCTAGTGCTCTTGCTAATGTATAATATTGGGTGTTATAGAGATACCTAGGTAGTATCTGTAGCACTACATGGCAGGTAATAGTGCTGTTATCTAGTGCTCTTGCTAATGTATAATATTGTGTGTTATAGAGATACCTAGGTAGTATCTGTAGCACTACATGGCAGGTAATAGTGCTGTTATCTAGTGCTCTTACTAATGTATAGTATTGTGTGTTATAGAGATACCTAGGTAGTATCTGTAGCACTACATGACAGGTAATAGTGCTGTTATCTAGTGCTCTTGCTAATGTATAATATTGGGTGTTATAGAGATACCTAGGTAGTATCTGTAGCACTACATGGCAGGTAATAGTGCTGTTATCTAGTGCTCTTGCTAATGTATAATATTGTGTGTTATAGAGATACCTAGGTAGTATCTGTAGCACTACATGACAGGTAATAGTGCTGTTATCTAGTGCTCTTGCTAATGTATAATATTATGTGTTATAGAGATACCTAGGTAGTATCTATAGAACTACATGACAGGTAATAGTGCTGTTATCTAGTGCTCTTGCTAATGTATAATATTGGGTGTTATAGAGATACCTAGGTAGTATCTGTAGCACTACATGACAGGTAATAGTGCTGTTATCTAGTGCTCTTGCTAATGTATAATATTATGTGTTATAGAGATACCTAGGTAGTATCTATAGAACTACATGACAGGTAATAGTGCTGTTATCTAGTGCTCTTGCTAATGTATAATATTGTGTTATAGAGATACCTAGGTAGCATCTGTAGAACTACATGACAGGTAATAGTGCTGTTATCTAGTGCTTTTGCTAATGTATAATATTGTGTGTTATAGAGATACCTAGGTAGTATCTATAGCCCTACATGACAGGTTATAGTGCTGTTATCTAGTGCTCTTGCTAATGTGTTATAGAGATACCTAGATAGTATCTGTAGCAATACATGACAGGTAATAGTGCTGTTACCTAGTGCTCTTGCTAATGTATAATATTGTGTTATAGAGATACCTAGGTAGTATCTGTAGCACTACATCACAGGTAATAGTGCTGTTATCTAGTGCTCTTGCTAATGTATAATATTGTGTGTTATAGAGATACCTAGGTAGCATCTGTATCACTACATGACAGGTAATAGTGCTGTTATCTAGTGCTCTTGCTAATGTATAATATTGTGTGTTATAGAGATACCTAGGTAGTATCTGTAGCACTATATGACAGGTAATAGTGCTGTTATCTAGTGCTCTTGCTAATGTATAATATTATGTGTTATAGAGATACCTAGGTAGCATCTGTAGCACTACATAACAGGTTATAGTGCTATCTAGTGCTCTTGCTAATGTATAATATTGTGTGTTATAGAGATACCTAGGTAGTATCTGTAGCCCTACATGACAGGTAATAGTGTTGTTATGTAGTGCTCTTGCTAATGTATAATATTGTGTTATAGAGATACCTAGGTAGCATCTGTAGCACTTCATGACAGGTTATAGTGCTGTTATCTAGTGCTCTTGCTAATGTATAATATTGTGTTATAGAGATACCTAGGTAGCATCTGTAGTACTTCATGACAGGCAATAGTGCTGTTATCTAGTGCTCTTGCTAATGTATAATGTGTGTTATAGAGATACCTAGGTAGCATCTGTATCACTACATGACAGGTAATAGTGCTGTTATCTAGTGCTCTTGCTAATGTATAATGTGTGTTATAGAGATACCTAGGTAGCATCTGTAGTACTTCATGACAGGCAATAGTGCTGTTATCTAGTGCTCTTGCTAATGTATAATGTGTGTTATAGAGATACCTAGGTAGCATCTGTATCACTACATGACAGGTAATAGTGCTGTTATCTAGTGCTCTTGCTAATGTATAATGTGTGTTATAGAGATACCTAGGTAGCATCTGTATCACTACATGACAGGTAATAGTGCTGTTATCTAGTGCTCTTGCTAATGTATAATATTGTGTTATAGAGATACCTAGGTAGCATCTGTAGCACTACATGACCGGTAATAGTGCTGTTATCTAGTGCTCCTGCTAATGTATAATATTGTGTGTTATAGAGATACCTAGGTAGTATCTATAGCCCTACATGACAGGTTATAGTGCTGTTATCTAGTGCTCTTGCTAATGTTTAATATTGTGTGTTATAGAGATACCTAGGTAGTATCTGTAGCACTACATCACAGGTAATAGTGCTGTTATCTAGTGCTCTTGCTAATGTATAATATTTTGTGTTATAGAGATACCTAGGTAGTATCTGTAGCACTACATGGCAGGTAATAGTGCTGTTATCTAGTGCTCTTGCTAATGTATAATATTATGTGTTATAGAGATACCTAGGTAGCATCTGTAGCACTACATGACAGGTAATAGTGCTGTTATCTAGTGCTCTAGATAACTAACAAGAAGTTAAAAAAAAACTAACTTCCCGCACAAAGTATTAAGAAACACCGAAACCGCCAACATCGGAAAATAATAAAGTAATTAACCCCGAATCTGCAAATAACATAATTAAAATATTAGCCCCTAAACTGCCAACCCCCCACATCGCAATAAACCTAATTAAACTATAACTCCTAAACCGCCAACCCCCGACAACACAAATAACTAAGGCCTAGATTTGGAGTTCGGCGGTAAAAGGGCTGTTAACGCTCCGCGGGCTTTTTTCTGGCCGCACCATAAATTTAACTCTGGTATCGAGAGTTCAAACAAATGCTGCGTTAGGCTCCAAAAAAGGAGCGTAGAGCATTTTTACCGCAAAAGCAACTCTCGATACCAGAGTTGCTTACGGACGCGGCCGGCCTCAAAAACGTGCTCGTGCACGATTCCCCCATAGGAAACAATGGGGCTGTTTGAGCTGAAAAAAAACCTAACACCTGCAAAAAAGCAGCGTTCAGCTCCTAACGCAGCCCCATTGTTTGCTATGGGGAAACACTTCCTACATCTGCACCTAACACTCTAACATCTACCCCGAGTCTAAACACCCCTAACCTTACACTTATTAACCCCTATTCTGCCGCCCCCGCTATCGCTGACCCCTGCATATTATTATTAACCCCTAATCTGCCGCTCCGTAAACCGCCGCCACCTACGTTATCCCTATGTACCCCTAATCTGCTACCCCTAACACCGCCGACCCCTATATTATATTTATTAACCCCTAACCTGCCCCCCACAACGTCGCCGACACCTGCCTACACTTATTAACCCCTAATCTGCCGAGAGGACCTGAGCGCTACTATAATAAAGTTATTAACCCCTAATCCGCCTCACTAACCCTATCATAAATAGTATTAACCCCTAATCTGCCCTCCCTAACATCGCCGACACCTAACTTCAATTATTAACCCCTAATCTTCCGATCGGAGCTCACCGCTATTCTAATAAATGGATTAACCCCTAAAGCTAAGTCTAACCCTAACACTAACACCCCCCCTAAGTTAAATATAATATTTATCTAACGAAATAAATTAACTCTTATTAAATAACTTATTCCTATTTAAAGCTAAATACTTACCTGTAAAATACATCCTAATATAGCTACAATATAAATTATATTTATATTATAGCTATTTTAGGATTAATATTTATTTTACAGGCAACTTTGTAATTATTTTAACCAGGTACAATAGCTATTAAATAGTTAAGAACTATTTAATAGTTACCTAGTTAAAATAATAACAAATTTACCTGTAAAATAAATCCTAACCTAAGTTATAATTAAACCTAACACTACCCTATCAATAAAATAATTAAATAAACTACCTACAATTACCTACAATTAACCTAACACTACACTATCAATAAATTAATTAAACACAATTCCTACAAATAAATACAATTAAATAAACTAGCTAAAGTACAAAAAATAAAAAAGAACTAAGTTACAGAAAATAAAAAAATATTTACAAACATAAGAAAAATATTACAACAATTTTAAACTAATTACACCTACTCTAAGCCCCCTAATAAAATAACAAAGCCCCCCAAAATAAAAAATTCCCTACCCTATTCTAAATTAAAAAAGTTACAAGCTCTTTTACCTTACCAGCCCTGAACAGGGCCCTTTGCGGGGCATGCCCCAAGAAGTTCAGCTCTTTTGCCTGTAAAAAAAAACATACAATACCCCCCCCCCAACATTACAACCCACCACCCACATACCCCTAATCTAACCCAAACCCCCCTTAAATAAACCTAACACTAAGCCCCTGAAGATCTTCCTACCTTGTCTTCACCATCCAGGTATCACCGATCCGTCCTGGCTCCAAGATCTTCATCCAACCCAAGCGGGGGTTGGCGATCCATAATCCGGTCCAGAAGAGGCTCCAAAGTCTTCCTCCTATCCGGCAAGAAGAGGACATCCGGACCGGCAAACATCTTCTCCAAGCGGCATCTTCGATCTTCTTCCATCCGGAGCGAAGCGGCAGGATCCTGAAGACCTCCAGCGCGGAACATCCATCCGGACCGACGACTGAACGACGAATGACTGTTCCTTTAAGGGACGTCATCCAAGATGGCGTCCCTCGAATTCCGATTGGCTGATAGGATTCTATCAGCCAATCGGAATTAAGGTAGGAATTTTCTGATTGGCTGATGGAATCAGCCAATCAGAATCAAGTTCAATCCGATTGGCTGATCCAATCAGATTGAGCTTGCATTCTATTGGCTGTTCCGATCAGCCAATCAGAAAATTCCTACCTTAATTCCGATTGGCTGATTTTTTTACAGGCAAAAGAGCTGAAATTCTTGGGGCATGCCCCGCAAAGGGCCCTGTTCAGGGCTGGTAAGGTAAAAGAGCTTGTAACTTTTTAAATTTAGAATAGGGTAGGGAATTTTTTATTTTGGGGGGCTTTGTTATTTTATTAGGGGGCTTAGAGTAGGTGTAATTAGTTTAAAATTGTTGTAATATTTTTCTTATGTTTGTAAATATTTTTTTATTTTCTGTAACTTAGTTCTTTTTTATTTTTTGTACTTTAGCTAGTTTATTTAATTGTATTTATTTGTAGGAATTGTGTTTAATTAATTTATTGATAGTGTAGTGTTAGGTTAATTGTAGGTAATTGTAGGTAGTTTATTTAATTATTTTATTGATAGGGTAGTGTTAGGTTTAATTATAACTTAGGTTAGGATTTATTTTACAGGTAAATTTGTTATTATTTTAACTAGGTAACTATTAAATAGTTCTTAACTATTTAATAGCTATTTTACCTGGTTAAAATAATAACAAAGTTGCCTGTAAAATAAATATTAATCCTAAAATAGCTATAATATAATTATAATTTATATTGTATCTATATTAGGGTTTATTTTACAGGTAAGTATTTAGCTTTAAATAGGAATCATTTATTTAATAAGAGTTAATTAATTTCATTAGATGTAAATTATATTTCATTTAGGGGGGTGTTAGTGTTAGGGTTAGACTTAGCTTTAGGGGTTAATACATTTATTAGAATAGCGGTGAGCTCCGGTCGGCAGATTAGGGGTTAATAATTGAAGTTAGGTGTCGGCGATGTTAGGGAGGGCAGATTAGGGGTTAATACTATTTATGATAGGGTTAGTGAGGCGGATTAGGGGTTAATACATTTATTATAGTAGCGCTCAGGTCCGCTCGGCAGATTAGGGGTTAATAAGTGTAGGCAGGTGTCGGCGACGTTGAGGGGGGCAGATTAGGGGTTAATAAATATAATATAGGGGTCGGCGATGTTAGGGCAGCAGATTAGGGGTACATAGGGATAACGTAGGTGGCGGCGATTTGCGGTCGGAAGATTAGGGGTTAATTATTTTAAGTAGCTGGCGGCGACGTTGTGGGGGGCAAGTTAGGGGTTAATAAATGTAATACAGGGGTCGGCGGGGTTAGGGGCAGCAGATTAGGGGTACATAAGTATAACGTAGGTGGCGGTCGGCAGATTAGGGGTTAAAAATTTTAATCGAGTGGCGGCGGTGTGGGGGGACCTCGGTTTAGGGGTACATAGGTAGTTTATGGGTGTTAGTGTACTTTAGGGTACAGTAGTTAAGAGCTTTATAAACCGGCGTTAGCCAGAAAGCTCTTAACTCCTGCTATTTTCAGGCGGCTGGAGTTTTGTCGTTAGAGCTCTAACGCTCACTTCAGAAACGACTCTAAATACCGGCGTTAGAAAGATCCCATTGAAAATATAGGCTACGCAAATGGCGTAGGGGGATCTGCGGTATGGAAAAGTCGCGGCTGAAAAGTGAGCTTTAGACCCTTTAATCACTGACTCCAAATACCAGCGGGCGGCCAAAACCAGCGTTAGGAGCCTCTAACGCTGGTTTTGACGGCTACCGCCGAACTCCAAATCTAGGCCTAATTTAATTACTAAGCCCCCAACCTAACACCCCCTAAATTCACCCAATACTGTTACACTTAAATTAAACCTAACCTTAAATTCGAAAAAAAAAATCTAAAATTACAAAAAAAATAATAATCTAAAATTCTAGAAAAAAATAAAAACAATTATCAAAAATAAAAAAATTAAACCTAATCCCTATGAAAATAAAAAAGCCCCCCAAAATAATAACACCCTTTCATCTAAACTAAACTAGCAATAGCTAGTGATCATTGTTCGCCGGCGAATAGTTCCCGGCGAATATAGCTTGTTCGCAACGGCGGGCGAATATATGCGATGTTCGATCCGCCCCCTCTTCGTCATCATTGAGTAAATTTTGACTCTGTATCTCACAGTCTGCAGACACATTCCAGCCAATCAGCAGCAGACCCTCCCTCCCAGACCCTCCCAGCTCCTGGACAGCAGCCATTTTAGATTCATTCGGAAGCTGCATTCTTAGTGAGAGGAGGGACAGTGTAGCTGCTGCTGATTTAATAGGGAAATTGATAGATAGGCTAGTGTATTCAGTGTCCACTACAGTCCTGAAGGACTCATCTGATCTCTGCTGTAGGGACAGCACCCTAAAAAGCCCTTTTTAGGGCTAGAACATCAGTCTGTTTTTTTTTTTTCCTGTGTAATCTAATTGCAGTTGCCTGAATGCCAAGCCACTTGCCCAGTGCCACCACTCATATCTGGTGTAACAGTAGTGTAAATTAAAAAAAAAAAAAAACTTTTTGGACTGTGAAACATCAGTCTGCTTGTGTAATCTAATTGCAGTTGCCTGCCTGCCAGCATGTGTGCCAGGCTCACAGCGTATACTGTGCCCACTTGCCCAGTGCCACCACTCATATCTGGTGTAACAGTAGTGTAAATTTAAAAAAAAAAACATTTTTTGACTGTGAAACATCAGTCTGCTAGTGTAATCTAATTGCAGTTGCCTGCCACCATGTGTGCCAGGCCCACTTGCCCCGTGCCACCACACATATCTGGTGTAACAGTAGTGTAAATTAAAAAAAAAAAAACTTTTTTGACTGTGAAACATCAGTCTGCTAGTGTAATCTAATTGAAGTTGCCTGCCTGCCAGCGTGTGTTCCAGTCCCACTTGCCCAGTGCCACCACATATCTGGTGTAACAGTAGTGTAAATTAAAAAAAAAAAAAACTTTCTCTTGTAAGGTGTTTCCAGTCCACGGGTCATCCATTACTTGTGGGATATTCTCATTCCCAACAGGAAGTTGCAAGAGGACACCCACAGCAGAGCTGTTATATAGCTCCTCCCCTAACTGCCATACCCAGTTATTCTCTTGCAACTCTCAACACGCATGGAGGTAGTAAGAGAGAGTGGTAAAAAATAGTTTATTTTCTTCAATCAAAAGTTTATTTTAAATGGTACCGGAGTTGTACTATTTTATCTCAGGCAGAAGTAGAAGAAGAATCTGCCTGAGTTTTCTATGATCTTAGCAGGTTGTAACTAAGATCCATTGCTGTTCTCACATATGTCTGAGGAGTGAGGTAACTTCAGCGGGAGAATGGCGTGCAGTTTATTCTGCTATGAGGTATGTGCAGTTATAATTTTTTTCTAGGATTGGAAATGCTAGAAAATGCTGCTGATACCGAATTAATGTAAGTTAAGCCTGAATACAGTGATTTAATAATGACTGGTATCATGCTTACTCTCAGGGGTATTACCCTTATATAAATGCAATATAAAACGTTTGCTGGCATGTTTAATCGTTTTAATATGTGTGTCTGGTGATAAAAATTATAGGGGCCTAATTTTTTCCACATGGCTGGCTTTTTTTTTGCCTAGTAACAGTTTCCTGAGGCTTTCCACTGTTGTAGTATGAGTGGGAGGAGCCTATTTTAGCGCTTTTTTGCGCAGTTAAAATTACAGACTGAGACATCCAGTTTTCCTCAGAAGTCCCTTGAGTGCTGCAGAACATCTCAAAAGGGCCTAAAGTCGTTTATTGGGGAAGGTAGGGCCACAGCAGAGCTGTGGCAGTTGATTGTGACTTTTTAAAAAACATCTATCGTTTTTTTTTATCCGTTTTTTGAACTAAGGGGTTAATCATCCATTTGCAAGTGGGTGCAATGCTCTGTTAGCTTATTATACACACTGTAAAAATTTAGTTTGGGTAACTGCCTTTTTTCACTGTTTTTCAAATTCTGACAAAATTTGTTTCTCTTAAAGGCACAGTACCGTATTTTATATTTGCTTGTTAACTTGATTTAAAGTGTTTTCCAAGCTTGCTAGTCTCATTGCTAGTCTGTACAAACATGTCTGACATAGAGGAAACTCCTTGTTCATTATGTTTAAAGGCCATGGTGGAACCCCCTCTTAGAATGTGTACCAAATGTAGTGATTTCACTTTAAGCAATAAAGATCATATTCTGTCTTTAAAAAATGTATCACCAGAGGAATCTGACGAGGGGGAAGTTATGCCGTCTAACTCTCCCCACGTGTTAGATCCTTTGACTCCCGCTCAAGGGACTCCCTCTCAAATGGCGCCAAGTACATCTAGGGCGCCCATAGCGATTACTTTACAAGACATGGCGGCAGTCATGGATAATACACTGTCAGCGGTATTAGCCAGACTACCTGAATTTAGAGGTAAGCGAGATAGCTCTGGGGTTAGACGTAATACAGAGCATACTGACGCTTTAAGAATCATGTCTGATACTGCCTCACAATATGCAGAAGCTGAGGAAGGAGAGCTTCAGTCTGTGGGTGATATTTCTGACTCAGGAAAGATACCTGATTCTGATATTTCTACATTTAAATTTAAGCTTCAACACCTTCGCTTATTGCTCAGGGAGGTTTTAGCTGCTCTGAATGACTGTGACACAATTGCAGTGCCAGAGAAATTGGTGTGTACTGATGTTTTTCCACTACCTTAAAGGTTTACAGAAATTATTACTAAGGAATGGGATAGGCCAGGTGTGCCGTTCTCTCCACCTCCTATTTTTCGAAAAATGTTTCCTATAGACGCCACCACACAGGACTTATGGCAGACAGTCCCTAAGGTGGAGGGAGCAGTTTCTACTCTTGCAAAGCGTACTACTATCCCTGTCGAGGACAGTTGTGCCTTTTCAGATCCAATGGATAAAAAAATAGAAGGTTACCTTAAGAAAATGTTTATTCAACAAGGTTTTATCCTACAGCCCCTTGCATGCATTGCTCCTGTCACTGCTGCTGCGGCGTTCTGGTTTGAGTCTCTGGAAGAGGCTTTACAGGTAGCGACTCAATTGGATGACATACTTGGCAAACTTAGAGCACTTAAGCTAGCCAATTCTTTTGTTTCTGATGCCATTGTTCATTTGACTAAACTAACGGCTAAGAATTCTGGTTTTGCTATACAGGCGCGTAGGGCGCTATGGCTTAAATCATGGTCAGCTGACGTGACTTCAAAATCTAAGCTGCTTAATATTCCCTTCAAGGGGCAGACCCTATTCGGGCCTGGTTTGAAGGAGATTATTGCTGATATCACTGGAGGAAAAGGTCATGCCCTTCCTCAGGACAGGTCCAAATCAAGGGCCAAACAGTCTAATTTTCGTACCTTTCGAAACTTCAAGGCAAGTACGGCATCAACTTCCTCTAATGCAAAACAAGAGGGAACTTTTGCTCAGTCCAAGACGGTCTGGAGGCCAAACCAGACCTGGAACAAAGGTAAGCAGACCAAAAAGCCTGCTGCTGCCTCTAAGACAGCATGAAGGAACGGCCCCCTATCCAGTAACGGATCTAGTAGGGGGCAGACTCTCACTCTTCGCCCAGGCGTGGGCAAGAGATGTTCAGGATCCCTGGGCGTTGGTAATTATATTCCAGGGATATCTTCTGGACTTCAAAGCTTCCCCCCCAAAAGGGAGATTTCACCTTTCACAATTATCTGCAAACCAGATAAAGAGAGAGGCATTCTTACACTGTGTACAAGACCTCCTAGTTATGGGAGTGATCCATCCAGTTCCAAAGGAGGAACAGGGACAGGGTTTTTACTCAAATCTGTTTGTGGTTCCCAAAAAAGAGGGAACCTTCAGACCAATTTTGGATCTAAAGATCTTAAACAAATTCCTCAGAGTTCCATCATTCAAGATGGAAACTATTCGTACCATCCTACCTATGATCCAGGAGGATCAATATATGACTACAGTGGATCTAAAGGATGCTTATCTTCACATTCCGATACACAAATATCATCATCGGTTTCTCAGGTTTGCCTTTCTGGACAGGCATTACCAGTTTGTAGCTCTTCCTTTTGGATTAGCTACAGCCCCAAGAATCTTCACGAAGGTTCTAGGGTCGCTTCTGGCGGTCCTAAGGTCGCGGTGTATATCAGTGGCCCCTTATTTAGACGACATCCTGATACAGGCGTCAAGCTTCCAAATTGCCAAGTCTCATACGGACATAGTACTGGCATTTCTGAGGTCGCATGGGTGGAAAGTGAACGAGGAAAAGAGTTCTCTATCCCCACTCACAAGAGTTTCCTTCCTATGGACTCTGATAGATTCTGTAGAAATGAAAATTTACCTGACGGAGTCCAGGTTATCAAAACTTCTAAATTCCTGCCGTGTTCTTCATTCCATTCCGCGCCCTTCGGTGGCTCAGTGCATGGAAGTAATCGGCTTAATGGTAGCGGCAATGGACATAGTGCCATTTGCACGCTTACATCTCAGACCGCTGCAACTATGCATGCTCAGTCAGTGGAACGGGGATTACACAGATTTGTCCCCTCAACTAAATCTGGATCAAGAGACCAGGGATTCTCTTCTCTGGTGGCTATCCCAGGTCCATCTGTCCAAAGGTATGACCTTTCGCAGGCCAGATTGGACAATTGTAACAACAGATGCCAGCCTTCTAGGTTGGGGTGCAGTCTGGAACTCCCTGAAGGCTCAGGGATCGTGGACTCAGGAGGAGAAACTCCTTCCAATAAATATTCTGGAACTGAGAGCGATATTCAATGCTCTTCAGGCTTGGCCTCAGTTAGCAACTCTGAGGTACATCAGATTTCAGTCGGACAACATCACGACTGTGGCTTACATCAATCATCAAGGGGGAACAAGAAGTTCCTTAGCGATGTTAGAAGTGTCAAGAACAATTCACTGGGCAGAGATTCACTCTTGCCACCTATCAGCTATCCATATCCCAGGTGTAGAGAACTGGGAGGCGGATTTTCTAAGTCGACAGACTTTTCATCCGGGGGAGTGGGAACTCCATCCGGAGGTGTTTGCACAATTGATTCATCGTTGGAGCAAACCAGAACTGGATCTCATGGCGTCTCGACAGAATGCCAAGCTTCCTTATTACGGATCCAGGTCCAGGGATCCCAAGGCGACGCTGATAGATGCTCTAGCAACGCCCTGGTCTTTCAACCTGGCTTATGTGTTTCCACTGTTTCCTCTGCTCCCTCGACTGATTGCCAAGATCAAGCAGGAGAGAGCATCTGTGATTTTAATAGCGCCTGCGTGGCCACGCAGGACCTGGTATGCAGATCTAGTGGACATGTCATCCTTTCCACCATGGACTCTGCCTCTGAGACAGGACCTTCTTCTTCAGGGTCCTTTCCACCATCCAAATCTAATTTCTCTGAGACTGACTGCATGGAGATTGAACGCTTGATTTTATCAAAGCGTGGCTTCTCCGAGTCAGTCATTGATACATTAATACAGGCACGAAAGCGTGTCACCAGGAAAATTTATCATAAGATATGGCGTAAATATCTTTATTGGTGTGAATCCAAGGGTTACTCATGGAGTAAAGTCAGGATTCCCAGGATATTATCCTTTCTCCAAGAAGGTTTAGAAAAAGGATTGTCAGCTAGTTCCTTAAAGGGACAGATTTCTGCGCTGTCTATTCTTTTACACAAGCGTCTGGCAGATGTTCCAGACGTTCAGGCTTTTTGTCAGGCTTTAGTTAGAATCAAGCCTGTGTTTAAACCTGTTGCTCCGCCATGGAGCTTAAATTTGGTTCTTGAGGTTCTTCAAGGAGTTCCATTTGAACCTCTTCATTCCATAGATATCAAACTTTTATCTTGGAAAGTTCTTTTTTTGGTAGCTATTTCCTCGGCTCGTAGAGTCTCCGAGTTATCTGCCTTACAATGTGATTCTCCTTATCTGATTTTCCATTTGGATAAGGTAGTCCTGCGTACCAAACCTGGGTTTTTACCTAAGGTGGTATCTAACAAGAATATCAATCAAGAGATTGTTGTTCCATCCTTGTGTCCTAATCCTTCTTCAAAGAAGGAACGTCTATTACACAATCTGGACGTGGTTCGTGCTTTGAAGTTTTACTTACAAGCTACTAAAGATTTTCGTCAAACATCTGCTTTGTTTGTTGTCTACTCTGGACAGAGGAGAGGTCAAAAGGCTTCGGCAACCTCTCTTTCTTTTTGGCTAAGAAGTATAATCCGCTTAGCCTATGAGACTGCTGGACAGCAGCCTCCTGAAAGGATTACAGCTCATTCTACTAGAGCTGTGGCTTCCACTTGGGCCTTTAAAAATGAGGCTTCTGTTGAACAGATTTGCAAGGCGGCGACTTGGTCTTCGCTTCATACTTTTTCAAAATTCTACAAATTTGATACTTTTGCTTCTTTGGAGGCTATTTTTGGGAGAGGTTTTACAGGCAGTGGTACCTGCCTTGTCCCTCCCTTCATCCGTGTACTTTAGCTTTGGTATTGGTATCCCACAAGTAATGGATGATCCGTGGACTGGATACACCTTACAAGAGAAAACACAATTTATGCTTACCTGATAAATTTATTTCTCTTGTGGTGTATCCAGTCCACGGCCCGCCCTGTCATTTTAAAGCAGGTAATTTTTTTTTTTCATTTAAACTACAGTCACCACTACACCTTATGGTTTCTCCTTTCTCTGCGTGTTTTTGGACGAATGACTGGATATGGCAGTTAGGGGAGGAGCTATATAACAGCTCTGCTGTGGGTGTCCTCTTGCAACTTCCTGTTGGGAATGAGAATATCCCACAAGTAATGGATGATCCGTGGACTGGATACACCTTACAAGAGAAATAAATTTATCAGGTAAGCATAAATTGTATTTTTTTGGCTGTGAAACATCAGTCTATTAGTTTAATCTAATTGCAGTTGCCTGCCTGCCAGCGTGTGTGCCAGGCTCACAGCGTATACTGTGCCCACTTGCCCAGTGCCACCACTCATATCTGGTGTAACAGTAGTGTAAATTTAAAAAAAACAAACCTTTTTTGACTGTGAAACATCAGTCTGCTAGTGTAATCTAATTGCAGTTGCCTGCCTGCCAGCGTGTGTGCCAGGCTCACAGCGTATACTGTAAAAACAAAATAAGTTTAAGATGCAACACTCAGAACTCAAATGCTATTCCCATAGGGTAAGTGTACCTCCTAACATCAAATTAAAACAGAAATAGAAGAAGGGGATATGGGAACGCGCTGGGGTACAGCGTATGAGGAGGTATAATAGGCTATATGTAATATATAAAAACGAACAGAAAAGAATATATAGGATATTAAAATAATTTTATAAACAATTTTATAAACAAGATAGAACAAACGATGCCGGCATCAAAATACAGATAAAAATAATGTGTTAAAATATTACATCAATAAGACGTGATAGAATGTATCTGAGAATGGTGTAGCTGAGTCTGGATACAATGCCTAAAAGAAACAGTGTTGCACAATTGCAAACAATATTACACTGATACAAAGTCAATATTACCGTCAATATTACCGTCCTTACACACTTCAGCGTGTGGATAATACTGTCCGATGTAGCTACTTATGTGGATAGAGGCTTGACTTATGTAGCTCCCTCGGCGTAGGTAGTGTAACAAACAGAGGAAAAAGATTTTCTTTGCTTACATCCAATGACTGTGAGTGGGATTTCCAAGTTGCGCTCACAGCAGTGGCAGCAGGGTTTCCCGGGTGGTAAGCCGGTTCCGGTTAGGAGGTCGAAGTTCAAAAAGTATCAGGCAGTAAAAACTTTGTTCTTTAGAGTATAGATAGAATGAACTGCTTAGCAAATGTAGATCATGGGTGGGAATTACGCATATAGAGTCAATTATATATGTTAAAAGGCTCAATGCACCACACCTACCACGTATGTATGCTAAGCAGATATATTGCAGGTAAGGCTTGTGACAGCATCCATTTCGTTCAGATATCAGCGTTTTGAAATGGTGCTGGATAAAATAGGTAGATCATGGGTGGGATGGTGCTTCAAAAAACAACTCCGTGGATTTAGAGCTTGTTTTATCCACCTCACCTACTACTTAATTTGACAAATAATGAGCAAGTTTCTACGTGTTTCAGCCTAATCAGGCCTTTATCAAGATGCCAACTTTAGAGCAGCTAAATCCTCGCACTCACAAGGGTAGGTAAAAGGAGGGTGAATATAAATAACGTACCGCCAGTCCAGAGGCTTAAAAATAAAAAGCTCCTTTATTAGAAAAGCACTAAAAAGGCATACACGCCAGCAAGGTAACAAGGTCAAACGCGTTTCATAGTTCTAACTTCTTCAGTGACCTATAACAACACCTGAAAACTCATCCTTAATAAAGGTATTAACCACTCCCCCATTACAGGTGCAAATTATTAGTTCAGGTGAATCACAGAAAAGGAGGGCAATCACATTCAACATATGCAGTATATCATTTCTAACAGATAAGCATAGTTGCAGAGTGTGAAATAAAATGTAATTTCATTTTAGAGTGTCAGCATTTATTTACTGAAAAATCTAATTTAGATATTATATTTAACTAATGTGTGGGACATAACTTTATTTCTGACAGTAAGTCCCAAATTAATAACTAAATCAGAATCATCCACAATGTTAAGTACCTAGAGCTAACTTGAAATTGTTTCATATGAACTGAGTACAAATAACCATTTTCCTACTATAAGGTATTACTCTAGTGTCAATATAGTATGACAGATCATCATGCAAAAGGGCTGAATAACTTTAAAAATATTTATGATTATCACCTTATTGCAGAAAGGAATATTATTGAATCAGATTCTTGAAAACCTAGAAACTTCCCAAATTTCTCCCTCAATACTATGATCAATAATTTATAGATGTAGTTATTAAATATCTTTGTGACTAGGCATGAGTAACAAAAATGCACTTAAAACTCCCAAAAGAAGGGGTGCATACCACATTTCATAATACTTTCTAATAGAGTGAAAATGCATGCATATTTCCCACTCAAACCCAAGTCCAATTACTCTACATAAAGTTTAATATCCCAATCAGAATTTAGTCCCTTCCGGACCCTTGTATTTAATTGGAAAATCCAATATACTTCCTTCTGAAGTTTAAGTCTATTTCCTCCCCTTTTGGGTCTCTTTACATGTTGTATGCCTTGAAAACTAAGTACATTTTTATTCCCATTATGTTCATTCTTAAAATACAAGGCAACTGGGGTGTCTGAATCCTCATCTCCAATTGACCTCAGATGCTCCAAAAATCTCGTTTTTAGAGGTCTGGTCGTTTGACCAACATACTTGATATTGCAAAGTTTACACTTGAGTAAATATATCACGTACGAGGTATTACAATTTATGTACTCTTTTTAATTTTAAAAGACTTTTCATCACCCGTGGACTTGAAGGTATCACCCAATAGGGCATATGAACATGATGTACATTTCCTACTTCCACAGTGGAAAAAAACATTTCTTGGTGTGAGACAATTATCTGTAGTACTTGTGGGTAGCATGGATGGGGAAAGAATGTTAGCCAACGTTCTTGATTTACGTGTCACATATTTACACCCTCCCTCTATTATCTTATCCATAGTCTCATCAACTCTAAGAATAGGGAGAGGCTTTTTGATAATTTGACAGATGTCATTGTATTCCTTGCTATACATTGTTGTAAATACAGGTCTCTAAAGGCAAATTCAGGAAAAAGGTTGATTACCAGCAATCATGTCTTGTCTAGCCATAGAATCTACTTGTTTCTTGGCCTCTCTCAGATCCTGTAATTTGTATCCCCTTTCCAAAAAACGTTCTGTAGTTTTCACCGAGTGGGCTTCATATGCCTCTATGGTGCTAAAATTTATTTTTGTCCTCATGTATTGGCCTTTTGGTATGGCCTTTATAACATGTCTTGGATGGCTACATTTAGCCATCAAAAGGGTATTGCCTGCACTCTCCTTCCTATACAACTCAACTTCTATACTATGTGTATTAGTATTGGGTTTAATTAGTACATCAAGGAAAGACATTTATTTTCTACTTGTGTTCATAGTGAACCGCAGATTCTGTTGGTTATCAGATAGATAATCAAAAAAGTCATTCACCATCGAATCATCACCATTAAATATGAACACAAGGTCGTCTATATAACGACCGTAATATCTAATGTGTTCTTTGTAGGGATTACCATCACCAAAGACACGGGACAGCTCCCACCAACCTAAAAATAGGTTGGCATATGTGGGGGCAAATATCGCCCCCATGGCTGTCCCCTGTCTTTGGCGATAGTAATCCCCCTCAAATAGAAAAAAATTATGCGATAACAAAAATTCAATAGATTTTAAGATGAATTCTCTAAGATTAACATCATAATCAGTAAATATCTCTAGACACGATTGTATTGCCACAATACTCTTATCGTGAGGGATGGAGGTATAAAGGGACACAACATCAATGGTGACAATGCAATGCTCATCCAACCATTCCACCTGTTCAATCTGTTTAGTGAATTCTGTTGTGTCCCTAATATAACTCCTAAGGCTCAATACAATGGGTTGTAATAGAGTGTCAATCATGGCGCTTAGTGGTTCATTTAATGAACCTATGCCCGCCACTATGGGGCGTCCTGGAGGCGAGGTCATGCTCTTATGAATCTTTGGGAGGTAATAAAAAATTGGTACAGTAGAGTGTTCAAGTAACAAATAATCAAAATTCAATTTTGTTATTGCACCAATGATTACCGCCCAGTCCAAAAGATCATGAAGTATCCTCCTATACCTTAAGGTAGGATTAGTGGAGAGTTTTTCATAGACCTCCTCATCCTGTAACTGACGAAAGGCCTCCTTTATATAATCAGTCCTATTAAGGACAACAGCATTGCCCCCTTTGTCTGAATTGCGTATTACAATAGTTGAATTATTCTTGAGTTGTTTTATGGCAATCCTATCCTGTTTGCTCATATTGTCATTCTTAAAAGTGTCACGCTTATCCATGTTTCTCTTATGTAATTCTGTCACTTCCTTTTCAACTGTTTTATGAAAAATTTCTATACTATTTCTTACATGTGATGGATAAAAGTCAGATTTACTTTTGAACTTTTTTAGAGGAATTTCACTACTCTTTAAATTATGGATATCTCCACCTGCTGCCCTCTGTAGGTCAGTTAATTCCATTTCAGCACATATATCAACAAAAGATAGAATCCCATCATCCTGTACTACCTCATCATCTTGATCACCATCTTCAGATTTATCCAAAGCATCATCTTTACCCATTGTTTCAAAAAAATATTTCTTAAGGGTAAGTGATCGCACAAATTTATTAATGTCAACAATGGTTTGGAACAAATCAAAGTGTGAGCTTGGTGCAAAATTCAATCCCAATGATAGCACTTTTGTCTGGTTGTGGGTCAATTTAACAGATGATAGATTAATTACATTTTCTCTTGTTAAGTGTATCCAGTCCACTGATCATCCATTACTTATGGGATATTCTCCTTCCCAACAGGAAGTTGCAAGAGTTCACCCACAGCAGAGGTGCTATATAGCTCCTCCCCTAACTGCCATATCCAGTCATTCTCTTGCAACCCTCAACATAGATGGTGGTCGTGAGAGGACTGTGGTGTTTTATACTTAGTTTATTTCTTCAATCAAAAGTTTGTTATTTTTAAATGGCACCGGAGTGTGCTGTTTTTTCACAGGCAGTATTTGGAAGAAGAATCTGCCTGCGTTTCCTATGATCTTAGCAGAAGTAACTAAGATCCACTTGCTGTTCTCACACATTCTGAGGAGTGAGGTAACTTCAGAGAGGGAATGGCGTGCAGGTTTTCCTGCAAATAAGGTATGTGCCGTAAAATATTTTTCTAAGGAATGGAATTGACTAAGAAAATGCTGCTGATACCAAAGTAATGTAAGTAAAGCCTTAAATGCAGTGAAATCGACTGGTATTAGGCTTATTAATAGAGATATATACTCTTATAAAAATGTGTTTTAAAACGTTTGCTGGCATGTTTAATCATTTTTTGACATATGTTTGGTGATAAAACTTATTGGGGCCTAATTTTTCCACATGGCTGGCTTAAATTCTGCATAGAAACAGTTAACTGAGGCTTCCCACTGTTGTAATATGAGTGGGAGGGGCCTAATTTAGGGCTTTTTTGCGCAGTTAAAATTACAAAATGAATCATCCAGATTCCCTCAGCAGTCCCATGAATACTACAGGACATCTCTAAAGGGCTAAAAAGACTTCCAAAATCGTTTATAGGGAAGGTAATCCACAGCTCAGCTGTGGCAGTTTTGTTGTGTCTGTTAAAAAACGTCTATGTCGTTTTTTTTATCTGTTTTTTGCATTAAGGGGTTAATCATCCATTTGCAAGTGGGTGAAATGCTCTGTTAACTTATTACATATACTGTAAAAATTTTGTTTGATTTACTGCCTTTTTTCACTGTTTTTCAAATTTTGACAAAATTTGTTTCTCTTAAAGGCACAGTAACGTTTTTTATATTTGCTTGTTAACTTGATTTAAAGTGTTTTCCAAGCTTACTAGTCTCATTATTAGTCTGTTCTAACATGTCTGACATAGAGGAAGCTCTGTGTTCATTATGTTTAAAAGCCATGGTGGAACCCCATCTTAGAATGTGTACCAGATGTACTGATTTCATGTTAAGCAATAAAGATAATTTTTTGTCTTTAAAAACATTATCACCAGGGGATTCTGTCGAGGGGGAAGTTATGCCGACTAACTCTCCCCACGTGTCAGACCCTTTGACTCCCGCTTTAGGGACTCACGCTCAAATGGCGCCAAGTACATCAAGGGCGCCCATAGCGTTTATTTTACCAGAGGATTCTGTCAAGGGGGAAGTTATGCCGACTAACTCTCCCCACGTGTCAGACTCTTCGACTCCCGCTCCAGGGACTCACGCTCAAATGGCGCCTAGTACATCAAGGGCGCTTATAGCGTTTATTTTACAAGACATGGCGAAAATTATGAATAATACTCTGGCAGCGGTATTAGTCAGACTACCTGAAATTAAAGGAAAGCGAGATAGCTCTGGGGGTAGATACAGAGCATACAGATGCATCAAGAACCATGTCTGATACTGCCTCACAATATGCAGAAGCTGAGGGGAGCTTCAGTCTGTGGGTGATATTTTTGACTCAGGGGAGATGATTTAACCTGATTCCGATATTTCTACATTTAAAATCTATGCTTAAGATCCTCCACTTGTTACTCAGGGAGGTTTTAGCAGCTCTGAATGACTGTGTTACAATCACAGTGCTAGAGAAATTGTGTAGACTGAATAGATACTATGCAGTGCCGATGTGTACTGATGTTTTTTTCAATACCTAAAAGAGGTTTACAGAAATTATTAATAAGGAATGGGATAGACCAGGTGTGCCGTTCTCTTCCCCTCCTATTTTTAGAAAAATGTTTCTAACAGATGCCACCACACGGGACTTATGGTAGACGGTCCCTAAGGTGGAGAGAAGAGTTTCTACTCTAGCTAAGCGTACCACTATCCCTGTCGAGGACAATTGTGCTTTTTTAGATCCAATGGATAAAAAATTAGAGGGTTTCCTTAGGAAAATGTTTATTCAACAAGATTTTACCCTGCAGCCCTTGCATGCATTGCTCCTGTCACTGCTGCTGCGGCGTTCTGGTTGGAGTCTCTGGATGAGGCTTTACAGGTAGCGACTCCATTGGATGAATATACTTGTCAAGCTAAGAGCACTTAAGCTAGCCAATTCCTTTGTTTCTGATGCCTTTGTTCATTTGACTAAACTAACGGCTAAGAATTCTGTTTTTACTATACTGGCGCGCAGAGCGCTATGGCTTATCTCATGGTCAGCTGTCGTGACTTTAATAAATAAGCTACTTAACTTCCCTTCAGGGGACAGACCCTATTAGGGCCTGGTTTGAAGGAGATCATTGCTAATATCACTGGAGGAAAAGGTCTTGCCCTTCCTCAGGACAGGTCCAAATCAAGGGCCAAAACAGTCTAATTTTCGTGCCTTTCGAAACTTCAAGGCAGGTGTGGCATCAACTTCCTCTTAGGCAAATCAAGAGGGTACTTTTGCTCAATCCATGACGGTCTGGAGACAACCGGACCTGGAACAAAGATAAGCAGGCCAAGGAGCCTGTTGCTGCTGCATCTTAGACAGCATGAAGGAAAGGTTCCCTATCCGGTAACGGATCCTGTAGGGGGCAGATTTTCTTTTTTCGCCCAGGCGTGGGCAAGAGATGCCCAGGATTCCTGGGCATTGGAAATTATATCCCAGATATATCTTCTGGATTTCAAAGCTTCCCCTCCGAAATAGGGGAGATTTTACCTTTCACAATTATCTGCACACCAGATACAGAAAGAGGCATTCTTACATTGTGTACGAGACCCATCCAGTTCCAAGACAGGAACAGGGTCAGAGTTTTTCTCAAATCTGTTTGTGGTTCCCAAGGAGAGGGAACCTTCAGACCTATTTTGGATTTAAAGATCTTAAATAAATTCCATCTATTCGTACCATCTTAACTAGGATCCAGGAGAGTCAATAGAGGACTACAATGGATTTGAAGGATACTTATCCTCACATAACGATGCATAAGGATCACCATCGTTTTTCAGGTTTGCCTTTCTAGACAGGCATTACCAGTTTGTTGTTCTTTTCTTTGGGTTAACTACAGCCCAAAGAATCTTTAGAAGTGGCCCCTTATTTAGGCGTCGAACTTCAAATTGCCAAGTCTCATACGGATGTAGTACTGGCATTTCTGAGATCGCAGGGGTGGAAAGTGAACAAGGAAGGAGTTCTCTATCCCCAATTTAAAGGGTTTCCTTCCTAGGGACTCTGATAGATTCTGCAGAAATGAAAATTTACCTGACGGAGTCCAGGTTGTCAAAGCTTCTAAATTACTACCGTGTTCTTCATTCCATCCGCGCCTTCGGTGGCTCGGTACATGAATGTAATCGGCCTAATGGTAGCGGCAAGGGACATAGTACCGTTTGCACGCCTACATTTCAGACCGCTGCAACTATGCATGCTCAGTCAATGGAACGTGGATTACACAGATTTGTCCCTTTCTCAAATCTGGACCAAGAGGCCAGAGATTCTCTTCTCTGGTGGCTATCTCGGATCCATCTGTCCAAGGGTATGACCTTCCGCAGGTCAGATGGGACAGTTGTTACAACAGATGCCAACCTTTTAGGTTGGGATACAGTCTGGGACTCCCTGAAGATTCAGGGATAGTAGACTCAGGAGGAGACCCTCCTTCTAATAAATATTCTGGAATTGGGAGCGTTATTCCATACTCTTCAGGCTTGGCCTCAGTTAGCAACTCTGAGGTACATCAGATTCAGTCGGACAATATCACGACTGTGGCTTACTTCAACCATCAAGGGGGAACAGAAGTTCCCTAGCGATGTTTGAAATCTTTAAATAATTCACTGGACAGAGACTCTCTCTTGTCTATCAACTCTCCATATCCCAGGTGTTGAGAACTGGGAGGTGGATTTTCTAAGTCGTCAGATTTTTCTCCCGGGGAAGTGGGGAATTCCCTCCGGAGGTCTTTGCACAAGATCAAGCAGGAGACTGCTTTGGTGTTTTTAACAGCGCCTGCGTGGCCACGCAGGACCTGGTATGCAGATCTGGTGGACATGTCATTCTTTCCATCATGGTCTCTGCTTCTGAGACAGGACCCTCTAGCTCAGGGTCATTTCAACCATCTATATTAAACTTCTCTGAGATGGACTGCCTGGAGACTGAATGCTTGATGTTATCGAAACATGGCTTCTCCGAGTCAGTCATTGATACCTTAGTAAAGGCATGAAAGCCTGTCACTAGCAAAATTTAACATAGATATAGCATAAATATCTTATTGATATGAATCCAAGGGTTACTCATGGAGTAAAGTCCGGATTCCCAGGATACTATCTTTTCTCCAAGATGATTTTGAGAAAAGGGTTGTCAGCTAGTTCCTTAGAATGACAGATTCCTACTCTGTCTATTCTTTTGCACAAGCGTCTGGCAGATTCTACAGACGTTCAGGCATTTTGTCAGGCTTTGGTTAGAACCAAGCCTGTGTCTAAACCTATTGCTCCGCCATGGAGCTTAAACCTGATTATTGAGGTTCTTCAAGGAGTTCCGTGTGAACCTTTTCATTCTATAGATATCAAACTTTTTATCCTGGAATGTTTCTTTTTGGTAGATATTTCCTCGGCTTGTAGAGTCTCAGAGTTATCTGCTTTACAATGTGATTTTCCTTATCTGGTCCTCCATACGGATAAGGTAGTCCTGTGTATCAAGACTGGGTTTTTTACCTAAGGTGGTATCCAACAAGATTATCACTCAAGAGAGTGTTGTTCCATTCTTGTATTCTAATCCTTCTTCAAAGATGGAACGTCTTTTACACAATTTGGACGTGGTTCGTGCTTTAAAGTTTTACTTACAAGCTACTTCAGATTTTCATCAAACATTTGCTTGGTTTGTTGTCTACTCTGGACAGAGGAGAGGTCAAAAGACTTCAGCAACCTCTTTCTTTCTTTTTGGTTAAAAGCATAATTCGTTTAGCTTATGAGACTGCTGGACAGCAGCCTCCTGAAGGGATTACAGCTCATTCTACTAGAGCTGTGGCTTTCATTTGGGCCTTTTTTAAAATGAGGCTTCTGTTAAACAGATTTACAAGACGGCGTCTTGGTCTGCACTTCATACTTTGCTTCTTTGGAGGCTATTTTTGGGAGAAAGGATTTTTTTTTTTCAGGCAGTGGTCTCTTCCGTTTAAGTTCCTGCCTTGTCCCTCCCTTCATCCGTGTACTTTAGCTTTGGTATTGGTATCCCATAAGTAATGGATGATCCGTGGACTGGATACACTTAACAAGAGAAAACATAATTTATGCTTACCTGATAAATTTATTTCTCTTGTAGTGTATCCAGTCCACGGCCCGCCCTGTCATTTTAAGGCAGGTAATTTTTTCATTTAAACTACAGTTACCACTGCACCCTATGGTTTTTCCTTTCTCTGCATGTTTTCGGTCGAATGACTGGATATGGCAGTTAGGGGAGGAGCTATATAGCAGCTCTGCTGTGGGTGAACTCTTGCAACTTCCTGTTGGGAAGGAGAATATCCCATAAGTAATGGATGATCCGTGGACTGGATACACTACAAGAGAAATAAATTTATCAGGTAAGCATAAATTATGTTTTTGGATTTTAGACATATTTCCTGCTCTGAGACCTCCGTTGTCTCCTGGGATAACGGTGTGTCCTCCCCTGGCCTACCTGATGACCTCTGCCTACCCCTGCCCCTCCTTCCTCGTCGTGTCCTATGTTTTTTTCTTTTACTTTGGTATGTAGGATACCCTTCATGTTTTTTGAAACCTGGGAATTGGTGACAACAATATCTTCCCTATCTGTAGAGGGCTGTAGGACAAAGGAAGTAGAAGAATTAGTATCCTCTGTAACCCCCTCAAAATCTGATGAATCGTAATCATATTCTGTGTCAGTTTCATTAAACTTGACTTTCTTTTTATCCTGGTTGAAATTACGATTAACTCTCTGTACCTTTCTCCCTCCTGTATGTATCCATCTATACACATTCCCCTTCTCATAATCATCCTTATCCCTTGATATTTTTGACTTCTTAAAAAACCATAAATTCTCTCTGAATTCTTCCATTACTCTTTTTTGATTTTATCATCATAGCCCTTAAACTCAGGTTTAATAGATAATGGGCGTATGTAATCTTGCACTTTCTTAATTTCTAAAATCAAGGTGGATCTCTGCTGTTTCTTATACTCTATGAGTAGATCCATAAGGGCCAGGGAGCATTGGGTTAATAGCTCATTCCATTTCCTAATGAAATCTGTGTCTGCTACCTCAAAAGAGGGGAATTCTTTATTTGTAAGCCCTTTGGAATACGGTGAAACTTTTTATATATGTTAAATGTTTTAACATCAATCTCCAGCCTAGTGTCTTGTTTTAACAATTTGTCCATTTTAAAGAAAAGTGAATCCAAACTTTCTCTCTCCTCCTGTTCTAGTTTGTCATCATCATAATCCTCACAGTCCTCATAAGTTTCTTCAAATGACTGGAACACATAACTCTTAGCAGCCATGCCTTTGAATGATACTCCTATCAAGCAGAAAATCAAACAGCACACTTCATACAGAAATTCCAATGATGTGAACTGCTGTTAAGAATAGTCCCACTATCAAATGCAAAAAATCAAGCAGCACATTTTATGCATTGATTCCAAAGATATATATTGCTGTGTAGGATAGTCTCACTACTAAGTGCAGAAATTCAAACAGCACACTTCATGCAGTAATTCCAAGGGTGCAAACTGCTATGTGGGATGATCCCACTATTTTGTAAATTCCCAATTGTAAAGAATTTTTGCTTATGCTCTTTAAAAGAATATGATAGCGTTGACAATATATTCTTAATTCAAATGCCCATCACTCTCTTTCAAGAAATGGCTTTTGAGATAGCATTGACAGAAATTCCAAGCTTAAGCTTTTGAAATAGCATTAATAGAAACTCCAAGCATATTAGTCCCAAAAATAAAGCTTATCTCATATGTTTATAGGATTCATTTATAGAATGCCACTCAAATTCAAAGCACTCTGCTTGGCGTGTAGCCTTATAGATATGTGTATATATAGGATCATAAGTGGTACATTCACCCAACCTAACCCTATCAGACTAATTGTGCAGTGTGATGCAGAGAACACAGATACAATAAATCAATTCCGTTTCTATGCAGAGAGGTAGATATACAAAAATTTCACTGATAAAAATAAATATATATCACCCAATGTTCGCCACACTACGAGCTGCTTACCCAATGGTGAAGAAATAGTAATAAAATGCCAGAATCTGCGGTTCACTATGAACACAAGTAGAAAATAAATGCCTTTCCTTGATGTACTAATTAAACCCAATACTAATACACATAGCATAGAAGTAGAGTTGTATAGGAAGGAGAGTGCAGGCAATACCCTTTTGATGGCTAAATCTAGCCATCCAAGACATGTTATAAAGGCCATACCAAAAGGCCAATACATGAGGACAAAAAGAAATTGTAGCACCATAGAGGCATATGAAGCCCACTCGGTGAAAACTACAGAACGTTTTTTGGAAAGGGGATACAAATTACAGGATCTGAGAGAGGCAAAGAAACAAGTAGATTCTATGGCTAGACAAGACATGATTAAAGGCAAATTCAGGAAAAAGGTTGATTACCAGCAGAGACCTGTATTTACAACAATGTATAGCAAGGAATACAATGACATCTGTCAAATTATCAAAAAGTCTCTCCCTATTCTTAGAGTTGATGAGACTATGGATAAGATAATAGAGGGAGGGTGTAAATATGTGACACGTAAATCAAGAACGTTGGCTAACATTCTTTCCCCATCCATGCTACCCACAAGTACTACAGATAATTGGCTCACGCCAAGAAATGTTTTTTTCCACTGTGGAAGTAGGAAATGTACATCATCTTCATATGCCCTATTGGGTGATACCTTCAAGTCCACGGGTGATGAAAAGTCTTTTAAAATTAAAGAGTACATAAATTGTAATACCTCGTACGTGATATATTTACTCACGTGTAAACTTTGCAATATCAAGTATGTTGGTCAAACGACCAGACCTCTAAAAACAAGATTTTTGGAGCATCTGAGGTCAATTGGAGATGAGGATTCAGACACCCCAGTTGCCTTGCATTTTAAGAATGAACATAATGGGAATAAAAATGTACTTACTTTTCAAGGCATACAACATGTAAAGAGACCCAAAAGGGGAGGAAATAGACTTAAACTTCAGAAGGAAGTATATTGGATTTTCCAATTAAATACAAGGGTCCGGAAGGGACTAAATTCTGATTGGGATATTAAACTTTATGTAGAGTAATTGGACTTGGGTTTGAGTGGGAAATATGCATGCATTTTCACTCTATTAGAAAGTATTATGAAATGTGGTATGCACCCCTTCTTTTGGGAGTTTTAAGTGCATTTTTGTTACTCATGCCTAGTCACAAAGATATTTAATAACTACATCTATAAATTATTGATCATAGTATTGAGGGAGAAATATGGGAAGTTTCTAGGTTTTCAAGAATCTGATTCAATAATATTCCTTTCTGCAATAAGGTGATAATCATAAATATTTTTAAAGTTATTCAGCCCTTTTGCATGATGATCTGTCATACTATATTGACACTAGAGTAATACCTTATAGTAGGAAAATGGTTATTTGTACTCAGTTCATATGAAACAATTTCAAGGTAGCTCTAGGTACTTAACATTGTGGATGATTCTGATTTAGTTATTAATTTGGGACTTACTGTCAGAAATAAAGTTATGTCCCACACATTAGTTAAATATAATATCTAAATTAGATTTTTCAGTAAATAAATGCTGACACTCTAAAATGAAATTACATTTTATTTCACACTCTGCAACTATGTAAATATGCTTATCTGTTAGAAATGATATACTGCATATGTTGAATGTGATTGCCCTCCTTTTCTGTGATTCACCTGAACTAATAATTTGCACCTGTAATGGGGGAGTGGTTAATACCTTTATTAAGGATGAGTTTTCAGGTGTTGTTATAGGTCACTGAAGAAGTTAGAACTATGAAACGCGTTTGACCTTGTTACCTTGCTGGCGTGTATGCCTTTTTAGTGCATTTCTAATAAAGGAGCTTTTTATTTTTAAGCCTCTGGACTGGCGGTACGTTATTTATATTCACCCTCCTTTTACCTACCCTTGTGAGTGCGAGGATTTAGCTGCTCTAAAGTTGGCATCTTGAGGGGAAAAAGGTGAAGTTCCCTGTACACATCCCTTTCTGCACCAGACGGACCAGAACCTTTGTTTTAGCTACAGCTCCCGTGGGGAGCGCTGAGGAGGTGAGACGGAGCGGTGCTGCAGAGGCGGTGAAGACACAGTACAGCGTGGCACAGAGAGAGGTGAATGGAATTGCCAAACACACTGAGCGCTTGCTTAAGGATTCTGGCACTTTATCAAGATGCTCATTATGATCTTCCATGCTTTTAAATACACTGTGATTGTCTGTGATTGGATAAGAGAAAGTCATGTGAGTGTGTTCTATGATGACAATTTTTTTTTAATATATTGATCACTGTTTGTTATACATTTCCAAATGTCTCAATGTTTTACTGTTTAAGTGTTATAAATGTTAGGGATTAGCGTGCAAACATTTGAATTAAATCAGAGTGTGCAAATGGATAAAATGGATCTATATACCTAAATATAATAGGTCTTGTAATAGATTGAACATTAACTATTGTGAAAAAAGAACTATCGATAGTTTAAGGAAAAAACTGCGTAAGACACCAAATATTGGTGATAATTTCAATGATATCAGATGATGTATATAATTTGCTCTAAGAGATAATGCACTTATAGGGGGGTAGTTATCAAGCCGTCAACCTCAAATACGCTGGAATTCCGCAGCGTATTTGTGGCGAGGCTGATTCGCCTTAGTTATCAAAGGCTAGAGACCGGCAAAAGTAGATTTTTGTGACGTAAACTTCGATCCGCCGGACTCAGTCCGACACAGATCGATTCTTACGTCACTCCAGATGTTCCGCACACAAGTGCGGCACAATCTGACTACTTTTGCTAGTTATCAAAAAACTAGCAGGTACTCTCGGCACTTTTCCGGCCCAGCGTACCTGGTTTTCAAACCGCCACCCTGGAGGCGGCGGATCCCATAGGAATCAATGGGAGTCTGACCATAGCGAAAGTACAAGTTCGCTGCTGCCAGACATCCCATTGATTCCTATGGGAGCTGTCTACACCTAACACCCTAACATGTACCCCGAGTCTAAACACCCCTAATCTGTCCCCCACTACACCGCCGCAACTAAATAAATGTATTACCCCCTAAACCGCCGCTCCCGGAGCCCACCGCAAGCTAATCTATACATATTAACCCCTAAACCGCCGCTCCTAAACCCCCGCCGCAACTATAATAAATGTATTAACCCTAAACCGCCACTCCCGGAGCCCACCGCCACCTACATTATACCTAGTAACCACTATCCTGCCCCCCCTATACCGCTGCCCTCTATAATAAAGTTATTAACCCCTATCCTGCCGATCCCGCACCTCGCCGCAACTAAATAAATAGTTTAACCCCTAAACCGCCGCTCTCGGACCCTGCCGCAACCTATATTAAATTTATTAACCCCTAATCTGCCCCCCCTACACCGTCGCCACCTATAATAAATTTATTAACCCCTATCCTGCCCCCCATTACACCGCCGCCACTGTAATAAAATTATTAACCCCTAAACCTAAGTCTAACACTAACCCTAACACCCCCCTAACTTAAATATTAATTAAATAAATCTAAATAATATTTCTATTATGAACTAAATTAATCCTATTTAAAACTAAATACTTACCTTTAAAATAAACCCTAATATAGCTACAATATAAATAATAATTATATTGTAGCTATCTTAGGATTTATTTTTATTTTACAGGCATCTTTCAATTTATTTTAACTAGGTACAATAGCTATTAAATAGTTATTAACTATTTAATAGCTTACCTAGCTAAAATAAAGAGAAATTTACCTGTAAAATAAAAACTAACCTAAGTTACAATTACACCTAACACTACACTATACTTTAATAAATTATTCCTATTTAAAACTAAATACTTACCTGTAAAATAAACCCTAAGATAGCTACAATGTAATTCATAATTACATTGTAGCAATTTTAGGAATTATATTTATTTTACAGGTAACTTTGTATTTATTTTAGCTAGTTAGAATAGTTATTAAATAGTTATTAACTATTTAATAACTACCTAGCTAAAAGAAATACAAAATTACCTGTAAAATAAATCCTAACCTAAGTTACAATTAAACCTAACACTACACTATCATTAAATAAATTAAATAAATTAACTACAATTAAATACAATTACCTAAACTAACTAAAGTAAAAAAAAATAAAAAAAGCTAAGTTACAAAAAATAAAATAAATAGGTTACAAACCTTTTAAAAATATTACAACAATTTTAAGCTAATTACACCTAATCTAAGCCCCCTAATAAAATAACAAACCCCCCCAAAATAAAAAAATGTCCTACCCTATTCTAAATTAAAAAAGTTCAAAGCTCTTTTACCTTACCAGCCCTTAAAAGGGCCTTTTGTGGGGCATACCCCAAATAATTAAGCTCTTTTGCCTGTAAAAGAAAAATACGACCCCCCCAACATTAAAACCCACCACCCACATACCCCTAATCTAACCCAAACCCCCCTTAAAATAACCTAACACTAATCCCCTGAAGATCATCCTACCTTGAGTCGTTTTCACTCAAACAGATCGGAACAGCCAATAGAATGCGAGCTCAATCTGATTGGCTGATTGGATCAGCCAATCGGATTGAACTGAATCTGATTGGCTGATTCAATCAGCCAATCAGATTTTTCCTACCTTAATTCCGATTGGCTGATAGAATCCTATCAGACAATCGGAATTGAAGGGACGCCATCTTGAATGACGTCCCTTAAAGGAGCCTTCATTCGTCGGTAGTCCGTCGGTAAAGAAGGATGTTCCGCGTCAGCGGGATGAAGATTGAGACATCGCTTGGAAGATAACATCGTCCGGATAGAAGACTTCTTCAGCGCCTCTTGGAAGATGACATCGCCCGGATGGAAGACTTCTTCAGCGCTGACTGGAAGATCACTTCATCGGATGGAAGATTTCTTCAGCGCCCCTTGGAGGTTAACTTCTGCCACTCCGGATCTCCTCTTCGGTTCCATCGCTGCTCGGCTGAGTGAAGACGACTCAAGGTAGGATGATCTTCAGGGGATTAGTGTTAGGTTATTTTAAGGGGGGTTTGGGTTAGATTAGGGGTATGTGGGTGGTGGGTTTTAATGTTGGGGGGGTCGTATTTTTCTTTTACAGGCAAAAGAGCTGAATTCCTTGGGGCATGCCCCACAAAAGGCCCTTTTAAGGGCTGGTAAGGTAAAAGAGCTTTGAACTTTTTTAATTTAGAATAGGGTAGGGCATTTTTTTATTTTGGGGGGGTTTGTTATTTTATTAGGGGGCTTAGATTAGGTGTAAGTAGCTTAAATTTGTTGTAATATTTTTAAAATGTAACTTATTTTTTTTATTTTTTGTAACTTAGCTTTTTTTATTTTTTGTACTTTAGTTTATGTAATTGTATTTAATTGTAGTTATTTGTAGTTAATTTATTTAATTAATTTAATGATAGTGTAGTGTTAGGTTTAATTGTAACTTAGGTTAGGATTTATTTTACAGGTAATTTTGTATTTCTTTTAGCTAGGTAGTTATTAAATAGTTAACAACTATTTAATAACTATTCTAACTAGCTAAAATAAATACAAAGTTACCTGTAAAATAAATATAAATCCTAAGATAGCTACAATGTAATTATTAATTACATTGTAGCTATCTTAGGGTTTATTTTACAGGTAAGTATTTAGTTTTAAATAGGAATAATTTATTTAAGTATAGTGTAGTGTTAGGTGTAATTGTAACTTAGGTTAGTTTTTATTTTACAGGTTAATTTCTCTTTATTTTAGCTAGGTAAGCTATTAAATAGTTAATAACTATTTAATAGCTATTGTACCTAGTTAAAATAAATTGAAATTTGCCTGTAAAAAAAAAAAAAAATCCTAAAATAGCTACAATAGAATTATTTATATTGTAGCTATATTAGGGTTTATTTTAAAGGTAAGTATTTAGTTTTAAATAGGATTAATTTAGTTCATAATAGAAATATTATTTAGATTTATTTCATTAATATTTAAGTTAGGGGGTGTTAGGGTTAGTGTTAGACTTAGGTTTAGGGGTTAATAATTTTATTACAGTGGCGGCGGTGTAGTGGGGGCAGGATAGGGGTTAATAAATTTAATATAGGTTGCGGCGGGGTCAGGGAGTGTCGGTTTAGGGGTTAAACTATTTATTTAGTTGCGGCGAGGTGCGGGATCAGCAGGATAGGGGTTAATAACTTTATTATAGAGGGCGACGGTATAGGGGGGCAGGATAGGGGTTACTAGGTATAATGTAGGTGGCAGCGGTGTCCGGGAGCGGCGGTTTAGTGGTTAATACATTTATAAGAGTTGCGGCGGGGTCTAGGAGTGGCGGTTTAGGGGTTAGTAACTTTATTTAGTTGCGGGAGGCTCCGGGGGCGCCGGTATAGGGGGTAGAACAGTGTAGTTAGTGTGGGTGCTTAGTGACAGGCTAGCAAAAAAGCCGAAGAGCAGCGAGATCGGATGAGTGATAACTCTTACAGTCCGCTGCTCATCGCCCCGTACTTGGTGCGCGGCTTTTTGACAGCTTTTTTGATAACTTAGGCGAATTTTTGCAGGTCCGCGGCGGCGATGTGAGGCGAGCTTAGGCGGGCGTATTGGGCCGGCGAAGGCAGGAAAAGTAGACACGTTGATAACTACCCCCCTTTGTGTTTAAAGCAGTATCATATATTATCGGTCCCTAAAATACTACAAAAGTTATAACGAAAAAATGAGGAGAAAATATTAAAACTTAGATTTGATATTTAGAAAAAGTAAAGAAATAGTATGAATTTTAAATTATAAAATTGAGGTCTAGTTCAGAGTTTAGGCCATACGGGTGAAGGGTTTTATAATTATATATGAATTCAGCTTCTTTCCTAGTGAGGAGTGTGTTTATATTTCCTCCTCTATTGCCTAGACTAAGCTTTTTAATTCCCCAGAATTTAAAATGTTTCAGGTTGCTAGAATGTTTTTCTTTAAAGTGTGCATATAGATTTGTATCAACAGATTAGTGTTCGATTTTCAAAATGTGTTCACGTATTCTGTCTTTTAACATTCTACTCGTTTGTCCGAAGTAGAATAGATTACAGGAGCATTGAATGCAATAGATAATATTTCTGTCTGTACATCTAATTAGTTATTTAATTTTAGTGAACTGACCTGTCGTGGTGGATTTGATCTCTTTTATTTTTGTACTGTATTTGCAAGATTTGCACGAATTGCACGGATAGAAACCAACAAGTGTTTCACCTTTAAGATCTCTGTCGTTCTGTGTTTTGTTCTTTTTGAATTCACTAGGTGAAAGACAATTTTTTAGATTCTTTGTTTTTTTGAAGATATCTGGATGATTTTTTAATCTGTGACCTAGGACCTGGTCTTGCTTTATGAGATACCAGTGTTTTTTAAGTATCTTTTTTATCTCTAGGTGTTGTACACTATAATTAGTGATAAAAGGTATAAACAGATTGTCCTGGTCATATTCCTCTAAATTATGCTTTTTAAGAGAATTTCTTTCTTCTTTGGTTTTGGTGGTCAATAATGATTCTCTGTTTATATTGGCCACTTCTTTCTGTGTCCTCTCTATTAATCTGGGGTTGTATCCTTTTTCAATGAATCTGGTAGTGAGAATGTCTGATTGTGACTGGTAAGTGTCTAGAGAGGAGCAGTTCTTTTTTACCCTCATAAACTGACTTTTTGGAATATTGAGTTTCCACTGAGCTAAATGACAACTTTCAAAGTGGACGTAATTGTTGGCATCAATGTCTTTGAAGTAAGTCTGAGTATGTATCTGATTATTTATTATTTCTACTTCGATGTCTAAGAAGTTAATTTTTTGACTACTGTAGCCTTGAATCCTTTATGATAGATATCAATACTAACAACATGGGCATTTCATTCACACACGACTACAGTAGTCAAAAAATTCACTTCTTAGATATCAAAGTAGAAATAATAAATAATCAGATACATACTCAGACTTACTTCAAAGACATTGATGCCAACAATTACGTCCACTTTGAAAGTTGTCATTTAGCTCAGTGGAAACTCAATATTCCAAAAAGTCAGTTTATGAGGGTAAAAAAGAACTGCTCCTCTCTAGACACTTACCAGTCACAATCAGACATTCTCACTACCAGATTCATTGAAAAAGGATACAACCCCAGATTAATAGAGAGGACACAGAAAGAAGTGGCCAATATAAACAGAGAATCATTATTGACCACCAAAACCAAAGAAGAAAGAAATTCTCTAAAAAAGCATAATTTAGAGGAATATGACCAGGACAATCTGTTTATACCTTTTATCACTAATTATAGTGTACAACACCTAGAGATAAAAAAGATACTTAAAAAACACTGGTATCTCATAAAGCAAGACCAGGTCCTAGGTCACAGATTAAAAAATCATCCAGATATTATCTTCAAAAAAACAAAAAAAATCTAAAAAATTGTCTTTCACCTAGTGAATTCAAAAAGAACAAAACACAGAACGACAGAGATCTTAAAGGTGAAACACTTGTTGGTTTCTATCCGTGCAATTCGTGCAAATCTTGCAAATACAGTACAAAAATAAAAGAGATCAAATCCACCATGACAGGTCAGTTCACTAAAATTAAATAACTAATTAGATGTACAGACAGAAATATTATCTATTGCATTCAATGCTCCTGTAATCTATTCTACTTCGGACAAACGAGTAGAATGTTAAAAGACAGAATACGTGAACACATTTTGAAAATCGAACACGAATCAGTTGATACAAATCTATATGCACACTTTAAAGAAAAACATTCTAGCAACCTGAAACATTTTAAATTCTGGGGAATTAAAAAGCTTAGTCTAGGCAATAGAGGAGGAAATATAAACACACTCCTCACTAGGAAAGAAGCTGAATTCATATATAATTATAAAACCCTTCAATTTTATAATTTAAAATTCATACTATTTCTTTACTTTTTCTAAATATCAAATCTAAGTTTTAATATTTTCTCCTCATTTTTTCGTTATAACTTTTGTAGTATTTTAGGGACCGATAATATATGATACTGCTTTAAACACTATAAGTGCATTATCTCTTAGAGCAAATTATATACATCATCTGATATCATTGAAATTATCACCAATTTTTGGTGTCTTACGCAGTTTTTTCCTTAAACTATCGATAGTTCTTTTTTCACAATAGTTAATGTTCAATCTATTACAAGACCTATTATATTTAGGTATATAGATCCATTTTATCCATTTGCACACTCTGATTTAATTCAAATGTTTGCACGCTAATCCCTAACATTTATAACACTTACCAAAATAGAGTAAAACATTGAGACATTTGGAAATGTATAACGAACAGTGATCAATATATTAAAAAGAATTGTCATCGTAGAACACACTCACATGACTTTCTCTGATCCAATCACAGTGTATTTAAAAGCATGGAAGATTATAATGAGCATCTTGATAAAGGCCTGATTAGGCTGAAACGCGTAGAAACTTGCTCATTATTTGTCAAATTAAGTAGTAGGTGAGGTGGATAAAACAAGCTCTAAATCCACGGAGTTGTTTTTTGAAGCACCATCCCACCCATGATCTACCTATTTTATCCAGCACCATTTCAAAACGCTGATATCTGAACGAAATGGACGCTGTCACAAGCCTTACCTGCAATATATCTGCTTAGCATACATACGTGGTAGGTGTGGTGCATTGAGCCTTTTAACATATATAATTGACTCTATATGCGTAATTCCCACCCATGATCTACATTTGCTAAGCAGTTCATTCTATCTATACTCTAAAGAACGAAGTTTTTACTGCCTGATACTTTTTGAACTTCGACCTCCTAACCGGAACCGGCTTACCACCCGGGAAACCCCGCTGCCACTGCTGTGAGCGCAACTTGGAAATCCCACTCACAGTCATCAGATGTAAGCAAAGAAAATCTTTTTCCTCTGTTACACTACCTACGCCGAGGGAGCTACATAAGTCAAGCCTCTATCCACATAAGTAGCTACATCGGACAGTATTATCCACACGCTGAAGTGTGTAAGTAAGGTAATATTGACGGTAATATTGACTTTGTATCAGTGTAATATTGTTTGCAATTGTGCAACACTGTTTCTTTTAGGCATTGTATCCAGACTCAGCTACACCATTCTCGGATACATTCTATCACGTCTTATTGATGTAATATTTTAACACATTATTTTTATCTGTATTTTGATGCCGGCATCGTTTGTTCTATCTTGTTTATAAAATTGTTTATAAAATTATTTTAATATCCTATATATTCTTTTCTGTTCGTTTTTTATATATTACATATAGCCTATTATACCTCCTCATACGCTGTACCACAGCGCGTTCCTATATCCCCTTGTTCTATCACAGGGTATACTGTGCCCACTTGCTCAGTGCCACCACTCATATCTGGTGTAACAGTAGTGTAAATTTAAAAAAAAAAACTTTTTTGACTGTGAAACATCAGTCTGCTTGTGCAATCTAATTGCAGTTGCCTGCCTGCCAGCGTGTGTGCCAGGCTCACAGCGTATACTGTGCCCACTTGCCCAGTGACACCACTCATATCTTGTTTAATAGTAGTGTAAGTGTAAATTTAAAAAAATAAAAACTTTTTGGACTGTGAAACATCAGTCTGCTTTTTTGTGTCAGACTCACAGCGTAAACTGTGACCACTTGCCCAGTGCCACCACTCGTATCTTGTTTAATAGTAGTGTAAGTGTACATTTAAAAAAATAAAAACTTTTTGGACTGTGAAACATCAGTCTGCTTTTTTGTGTCAGACTCACAGCGTATACTGTGCCCACTTGCCCAGTGCCACCACTTATATCTTGTTTAATAGTAGTGTAAGTGTACATTTAAAAAAAAATGACAGGCAGAGGCAGGCCACCCCGCAGGTGCCGTCGTGGTCGTGGTGCTGTGATTCCCTTTGTCCCTAGAATAATGCCCAGTGTTCAGAGGCCACGTACCATGAACTCGAAAAGTTCTGAGGACATAGTTGACTTTTTAACACAGGACACCCAATCTTCTATAGCTTCTGCTCCGAACCTTGACGCACCATCCTCCTCCAGCTTATCTTCGGGCACCTCTCAAGTTACCACTCGCCTGCCTGCCGCCACCACCAACACTAGCACCACAGCCGCTTCACTTGATCTGTCAGAGGAGTTATTTACACATCAGTTGGAAGAAATGAGTGATGCGCAACCATCATTGACAGAGGATGTAGATAACAGTGATATGTCTCAGTCAGGCAGCATTACAGACATGGACGTACGGTGTGATGATGATGATGTTGTACCCGCTGCTGCTTCCTTTGTTGATTTGTCAGATACAAGTGAAGCGGTTGATGATGACGATGTGTCCGTGGATGTCACGTGGGTGCCCGCTAGAAGAGAAGAAGAACAGGGGGAAAGTTCAGATGGGGAGACAGAGAGGAGGAGACGAGTTGGAAGCAGGGGGAGGTCATCGCAAGGAGCTAGTGGAACAGTCAGACAGCATGCATCGGCACCCGGGGTCAGCCAGACAGCACGCCAATCAACATATGCTGTTGCCACCACCAGAATGCCATCATCGCAGAGCTCAGCAGTGTGGCATTTTTTTTGTGTGTCTGCCTCTGACAACAGCGATGCCATTTGCAACCTGTGCCAAAAGAAACTGAGTCATGGGAAGTCCAACACCCACCTAGGTACAACTGCTTTGTGAAGGCACATGATCGCACATCACAAACGCCTATGGGATCAACACATGAGTACAAGCAGCACACAAACTCAAAGCCGCCATCCTCCTCCTAGTTCAGCATCTTCAGCCACGTCAACCACTGCTGTCCTCCTTGCCCCCTCTCAACCATCCGCCACTCCGTCTCTCTTCTGGAGCAGTTGCTGCTCATCTGCCCACAGTCAGGTGTCTGTCAAGGACATGTTTGAGCGTATGAAGCCAATGTCACAAAGTCACCCCCTTGCCCGGCGTCTGACAGCTGGCTTGTCTGAACTCTTAGCCCGCCAGCTTTTACCATACAAGCTGGAGTCTGAGGCGTTCCAAAAATTTGTAGCTATTGGGACACCGCAGTGGAAGGTACCCGGCCGAAATTTCTCTGCACAAAAGGCAATCCCCAACCTGTACTCGATTGTGCGAAAGGAAGTAATGGCATGTCTGTCACACAGTGTTGGGGCAAGGGTCCATCTGACCACTGATAGCTGGTCTGCAAAGCATGGTCAGGGCAGGTATATCACCTACACTGCGCATTGGGTAAACCTGCTGACGGCTGCCAAGCATGGAATGCGTGGCTCTGCAGAGGAGTTGGTGACACCGCCACGACTTGCAGGCAGGCCTGCTGCCACCTCCTCTACTCCTCCTACTCCATCCTCTTCCATAACCTCCTCGGCTGAGTCCTCTTCTGCTGCTGCGTCTTGCTCCACATCAACAGCACCCCCCCAGCTCCCCAGGTACTATTCCACATCCCGGATATGGCAGTGTCACGCCGTCTTGGGGTTGACTTGCCTGAAAGCAGAGAGTCACACCGGACCAGCACTCCTGTCCGCCATGAACACACGGGTGGATCAGTGGCTGACTCCGCACCAACTGGAGATCGGCAAAGTGGTTTCTGACAACGGAAGTAATTTGGTGGCGACATTGAAATTGGGCAAGTTGACACATGTGCCGTTCATGGCACATGTGTGTAATCTGATCGTACAACGCTTTGTGCATAAGTACCCAGGCTTACAGGACGTCCTGAAGCAGGCAAGGAAGGTGTGTGGCCATTTGAGGCGTTCCTATACGGCCATGGCGCACTTTCCAGATATCCAGCAGTGAAACAACATGCCAGTGAGGCGCTTGATTTGCGACAGCCCGACATGTTGGAATTCAACACTCCTAATGTTCGACCGCCTGCTCCAAAAAGAAAAAGCCGCTAACAAGTATTTGTATGACCGGGGTGCTAGGACAGCCTCTGCGGAGCTGGCAATTTTTTTGCCACGTTACTGGACGCTCATGCGCAATGCCTGTAGGCTCATGCGTCCTTTTGAGGAGGTGACAAACCTAGTCAGTCGCACCGAACCTTGTGCAAATGGGGTCTTTCATGCTGTCGTGCCTGTTAAGGGACCCTCGTATAAAAAAGCTGAAGGAGAACGACCTGTACTGGGTGTCCATGCTACTAGACCCCCAGTATAAGCATAAAGTGCCTGAAATGTTACCGAATTACCGCAAGTCGGAAAGGATGCAGCAGTTCCAAAATAAATTAAAAAGTATGCTTTACACAGCGTATAAGGGTGATGTCACAGCACAACGTGAATCTAACAGGGGAAGAGGTGAAAGTAATCCTCCGACTCCCACGACCACGCCGGCAAGGACAGGACGCTTTACAGACGTGTTGTTGATGGAGGACATGCAGAGCTTTTTAAGTCCTATGTATCGCCACAGCCCTTCAGGGGCCACCCTCAGAACGACTCGACCGACAGGTAGCAGACTGCCTCGCCTTAACTGCAGATCTTGACACTCTGAGGAGCGACACTACTGGGTGTGCAGGCTTGACCTGTGGCCTGAGCTATCCCAATTTGCGATAGACCTTCAGTGCAGCAGGAGGTATTGTCACTGAGAAGAGAAGTCGCCTAGGTCAAAAAAGTCTAGATTACCTCACCTTTATTAAGATGAATGAGGGATGGATCCCGAAGGGACTGACATTGGGCGATACATTTGAGTAAAAAAGGCCTGATGAGATGAGCTTCCTTGTGCTAAAAATGGTCTACACGCTGCTGTATTTTCTTTGAATGCCGGATGACTTGCGTGACTTATCCACCACCAACTAGGGTTCAAGCCGCAATGTTTAAGGGTACTTTCTGCCTGGGAAACAAACATCAATTTTTCTGGCCACTGCTACAGCAGCGGCTGCAACAATACCTAATTTTTCAGGCATGTGTACATGCCAAATTTTTCTGGCCTCTCCCTCTGGTGCTGCACTGTGGCTTCAAAAACGAAACCAAAAAAAGCACGTAACAGGGATTAAACTGATAGGAATAGTACTACTTAACACACCACTCCTATCTGGTGGTACATTAGATTGCACGCGCAGTGCCCCAAATTTGAAGTAGGAGGACCGACCAAGCATCTTTTTCCATCTCCCGGTTCCTAAAATCCATGCCATATACACGTCCCCTGATAGGGGACGTAACAGGGATTAAACTGATAAGAATAGTACTACTAAACACACCACTCATATCTGGTGGCACAGTAGATTGCACGCACAGTGCCCCAAATTTGAAGTAGGAGGACCGACCAAGCATCTTTTTCCATCTCCCGGTTCCTAAAATCCATGCCATATACACGTCCCCTGATAGGGGACGTAACAGGGATTAAACTGATAAGAATAGTACTACTTAACACACCACTCATATCTGGTGGCACAGTAGATTGCATGCGGTGCTCTGACAAAATGCAGAAGGACATTTGGCAGACGGACATTTGGCAGACAGACAGAAAGCTAAAGAATGTTCCGATTTCGGCCGAGGGCAGATACGTTCCAGAGTGCTCTGTTCTAATCAGAGCCTTGGGCGCCGCAACTGCCTCTGGGAACCTTACCATGGGTCCCAGACCGCACGTCTTGTAATTCTCTGTCTGGGAAATTATCTATCAAATCTATCTATCTATCATATCTATCAAATGTATCTATTGCATCTATTGATCTATCTATCTAATCTATGTATCTATCTATCAAATCTATCTATCTATCTCATGGCCGGACTGTTATCTGACAGCCACTTGTGTTTCGGTCAAATGTCTGACGGCCAAATGTCCGTCGGCTAAAAGTCCGGCCACGATTGCACGTGCAGTGCCCCAAATTTGAAGTAGGAAGACCGACCAAGCATCTTTTTCCATCTCCCGGTTCCTAAAATCCATGCCATATACACGTCCCCTGATAGGGGACGTAACAGGGATTAAACTGATAAGAATAGTACTACTTAACACACCTTATAATAATGCAGAGAGAGGCAACGCAGAGAGAGGAGTCTGAAGAAGAGGAGTCAGAGGAGGAAGGTGGCTTTGAGGAGGTGGAAGACCAAACACAGCAGGCATCCCAGGGGGCTTGTTGTTACCTTTCGGGGACCCTTGGTGTTGTACGTGGCTGGGTGGAGGAAGAGACCTTCAATGACATCAGTGAGGACAAGGAACGGGACATGGCTAGCTTGGTATCCAACCTTGTGCAAATGGGAAGTTTGCGGTTGTGCAAATGGACTGTTTGCGGTTGTTTGCGGTGCGTTTGGTGTTTGGTCTGTCACTGTGAAGCGGGCGTAACCCTTACACTAACTGATCGATACAACATCATACCTGATGTTTTAAAGCACGTTATTCCAAACAATTTAGGAATTTTAGGTGATTTATGCCCTTTATGGATTAAAACCAGACTCTGCATCAACTATGTAATTTTCCGTGGGAGTTTTGCCATGGATCCCCCTCCGGCATGCCACAGTCCAGGTGTTAGTACCCTTGAAACAACTTTTCCATCACTATTGTGGCCAGAAAGAGGGGTGCCGGGCGGGGTAGAGTGTGACGTCTCTCTCAGGGTATGGGAGAGAGATTCCCAGTAGAACCGGACTTCGTGAAAGAAGGCTAGATTGCCATTCTTGAAGAAGGAATACTCTTCCCCCTCCAAGAGTTCCGAGATGTGGTGGAACCATTCCTGGGTCGTGGGGACAGTTGAGGATTTCCATTTCCGGGAGATGAGTGCCTTCGCACTATTTATAGTAATTTGTAGGAGTTTCCATCTGATCTTGCAGATCTTGCCATATTTGTGGTTCAGGAGGGCAGTGAGGGGTGTTAAGCTAAATGTTGGACCCATGAGCTCTTTAAGGAATCTCTCTACTCTCCTCCAGAAAGGGGAGATCACTGGGCAGTACCACCATATATGGGCCATCGTTCCCACTGCCCCGCACCCCCTCCAGCAAGTGGCGCCTGCTCTTGGGTAAATTTGTTTAATTCTTTCGGGTGTGAGGTACCAACGGAATAGGATCTTATGATTCAGTTCTAAGATTCTAGCTAGGGACGAGGACTTGGAAGTGCTATATAGAATCGCCAGCCATTGCTCTTCAGATATTTCTCTTCCTAGTTCTGCCTGCCAGTGGAGCTTGTATGAGGGGGGTATTGCCATAGGGGTATTGTCCAACATTTTCTTTGCTATAGAAAGGGAGCTACGGGGCGGGGAGCCTGACAGGCACAGCTTTTCAAATGGGGTCGGTTCTCTAGTTAGACTGTCCTTGTGGGGTGAGATTTTCAGGAGGTGTGTCAGTTGGGCATATTTGAGCCAGGAGGAGAAGCTCCCCCCAGCTATGTCTGTCATTTGTGAGCGCGTTTTTAGAGTGTGGTTAGAGACTAGGTTGGCAAATGGGGTTGTGTTAGACATGCCGCCTGGGCGATGCCTCTCCGCCAATAGGCCTCCCAGGAATTCGGCGTTATGTGATATTGGTGTCATCGGGGAGATAGGGGAAGAAATACCCTTGTCTTTGGCTCGTATTACGTCCCAGGTCTTGAAAAGGTGGGCATAGAGTTGGGATGTCTTTGCGAGGGGCGGTCGGGCTGAGGGGCTGATCCAAGCTAGAGGGCCCAGGTTAGGTGAGGTTAGAAGGAATGAGTCGATAGATGCCCATGCTTTGCTATTTGTGTTGTCATGCCATTCAAGAACTCTCTGCATCACTATTGCCTTATAATATTGCTGGATCGAGGGTACACCCAATCCACCTGCTCCCAGTGGGGACATAATTACTTTTTTGCTAATGCGTGGTTTAATACTGCCCCAGATGAATGAGTTTAGCATTGACTGTATTTGGTGGAGGTATGTGTTTGGTAGGTGTATTGGCACCGCCTGCATTATGTAAAGCAGTCGTGGGAGGGCTGTCATCTTGACCGCCTGTATGCGGCCCCACCACGAAAGTGGCTTGTTTTGCCAGTTGTCTAGCTCTTTCTTGAGTCTGTGCATAATAGGTATGTAGTTATGTTTAAACAGTTTGCCACTATTTGGGGTAAGATAGACACCAAGGTATTTAATTTTGTCGTAGTTTAGTTTGTAGGGGCAACAATTCGCCAAAGCTGCAAACTGCTGCCTTTCAATGTTTATATTTAAAATCTCAGATTTCCTAGCGTTGATGAGGAAGTTGGAATGGGCACTAAATCTATCAAACTCTCCTAATAGGTGAGGTAGTGAGGTACTCGGGTGGGTGAGTAGAAGTAGGACATCGTCCGCGTAGAGTGTTACTTTATATGTGTTAGGACCTAGCTCTATTCCTGTAATGTTGGGGTTATTTCTGATCTGCGAGGCCAGGACTTCCATTGAGATGGCGAAAAGGAGTGGAGACAAGGGGCATCCCTACCTCGTCCCATTTCTTATCTCGAAGCTGTCAGAGAGAATACCATTGGCCTTAACCCGTGCCGAGGGTTGGGAGTATAGGCTGAGAATTCTTTGGATCATTACCCTTCCTATGCCAAAGGCGGACAGACAAGAATGGAGAAATTCCCAGTCCAGCCGGTCAAAGGCTTTTTCAGCGTCGGTTGATATTACAATTGACGGTGCGTTAGACCGGCTGGACTGTTCTATTAGGTGGAGTACCCGGATGGTATTGTCTCGTGCTTCCCTTCTGGGAATGAACCCTGTTTGGTCTACATGGATGATTTCGGGAAGGATTGTGTTCAGTCGTGTCGCTAATATTTTTGCGTAAAGTTTGATATCAGAATTTAGTAGCGAGATAGGTCTATAATTTTCCACTTTTTGGGGGTCCCTGTCCGCCTTTGGCAAAACAATGATATGGGCTTCTAAGGTGTGTTTGGGCCATGGTACCTGCTTATCTATTGTAGCGAACATGGAGGTTAGGTGTGGGGCTAATAGCTGTCTAAACTGTTTATAGTATATGTTGGTGAACCCATCGGGCCCAGGGCTCTTGCGTAGTGGAAGGGATTTTATTGCTAGGAGTACCTCTGAGGTAGTTATTGGGGCTTCCAGGGTTTCTGATAGCTCTGGGGGGAGTACCGGTAGGGCGGCTTCTCCAATGTACTGTTCCCGCGCCTGTGGGGTGGCCGCGAGTGAGGGGCTCGGTAGGTTGTATAAGTTGTTGTAGAAAGGCCTGAATTGGTCCACGATTTGGTGGCTGCTAAGGGCTTGATGGCCGGCAGAGTCGATTAGACTGTGTATGTAGGAGCTGAGTTTTTGTTCCTTGAGAGATTTAGCTAGGGAGGGGCCTATCTTATTGGAGGTAGCTAGGTACATTTTCTTCAGGAAGAATGCCTTCGTTTGAGCTTCTTTATAGATTAGTCTATTTAAGTCATTCCTCGCCTGTCTCAGTTTATCTGTTAAGTTCTTGTCTTGGGGGGACATTTTGTGCTGTAGCTCTATGTCACGAATGCTCTGTCGCGGACCTATATGATTCTCGGTATTGTTTAGTCAGCTGTGCTTTGTGTTTAATTATTTCGCCTCTAATTACACATTTGTGGGCCTCCCATAGGGTGTGCGGTGCTATATCTGGTGTATTGTTTAGTTCAAAATATTCTTTTAGTTTCTCTGCCAAGCGTGTGGACAACTCAGGTCTTTTTAGCAGTGATTCATCGAGCCTCCACACATAAGGGGAGAGGGGCCTATCTGACCAGTTTAATATGGTTGACACCATGGCATGATCTGTCCAACTAATGGGTTCTATGTCGGCGTCCCTCACTAGGCTGTAGGTGATTTGGTCAGTGAAAATATAGTCTATACGTGAGTAGCACCTGTGTGGGTTAGAGAAAAACGTGTAGTCGCGTTGGCCTGGATGTTTCACCCGCCAAATGTCTATCAGGGTAAGTTTGTGGGTGGTCGTGGTTATGTCGTGGATGGTTTTGAGGGGTACACTGCCTCGGCCTAGGGAGCAGTCAATGCAAGGGTCAAGGGCTACGTTCAAATCCCCGGCCATGACTAGAGAGCCCTTTTGAACCTGGAGTATCTTATTTGCGACTTTTCTGAAAAACTGTGCCTGTTTGGAGTTTGGGGTGTAGATGTTGGCCAGGGTAATAGGTCGATTGTATAGAAGGCCAGTAAGGATTAGCCATCTGCCCCCTGGGTCTGCCTCTATTTGTGACAGTTGAAACGGTAATGATCTATGGAACATAATCCCTACCCCTCCACGCTTGCTGGTATGGGACGCAAAGTATGCAGTGGGGAAGTCTCTATTTGAGAATTTAGGTGAGTTATCTTTCGGGAAGTGCGTCTCCTGTATGAAGACTACATCTGCCTTAGCTCTTTTAAAACAGGAGAGGGCGACCGACCTCTTTGTGGGTGAGTTCAGTCCCCTGGTGTTAAGGGTTATGAGTTTGATGGTGTGTGTTCCGGTGGGGGGGGAGTACTGTGTCGCTGTGAGAGTCATTCTAAGCTAATAGTGGGGAGGGGGAGGTGGGAAGGGTGGGAGCCATACTGGTTCTGTGCTGTGTGTTCACAAGGGGGATTGTACCTTATGTCGAGTGGATCCAGATCCCGGGGCTGAGTTTTAGGGTGAGTCGTGCGGGTCCGACCAGACCAGGAAGAAGGGGGAGGGAAAGTAGGTGGTGGTAGAGGCAGTTCAGAGAAGGCATATCTGAAATGGTAAAAGGCAAACGTAAACAAAAACAAAGCAACATGTGTAAAACTTAAACTAAAAGCATAAACATATCTCATGCTACACTTGTAGGTGGATAGAAATGAAAAACAATAAAAAAGGAGGGGGGGAGTAGTAGGGGGGGAATAAGTAGCTGCTACGACTTGCGGTAGCAGGTCGGCCTCAGAATATGGGGCTGGAATTATGAGGTATAGACACTGCCACAGGGAGCAAACTCTCTGTAGGATGGATAACCTTTCGTCGTACTTTTGGCGCATATGGCGCAGCACTCATATACTTGGTTTATTGTATACATAGCACATGTGGCATAATAGAGCATAAACACAATTAACTATTAGTACTATGCAGAGAAGAAAAGAAAAGAAGAAAAAAGGGCACAATAAAACAAAACAGTAACAAAGCAACAGGTAGGTGCTTAGGATGTGGCATAATGTCTATATAAAACACACCGCGCTGTGGCAATGTGTAACATGGCAATCAACAGATATAGGTTACTTAACACAAGGTAGTCCTTGCAGTCAGGTGACTGCTCCTTGGTTCGGAGGCATTCCCTTGGAGGGCTTGGTCTTTTTCCCGTGGTGGACAGGAGTCCATTCTTGCCTGTGTGGTCTTGGTGGGCGCTGGTCTTTGGGGGCTTCCTGTAGCGATGGGAGACTGGGTTGCGAGATCTTTAATGATGAGCAGAAGTCATCCAGGTCCTCAGTTGATCTGTAGATTGCAGTTGTATTATCCTTGATCACTTTGAGGCAAAATGGAAAGCCCCATCTGTAGGGGATTCCAAGGTCTCTGAGGTGTAAAGTGAGGTATCTGGTCTCCCGTCGCTTGGCTAGTGTGAGCTGACTTAAATCGGCAAAAAATTGAAGTGCACAGCCCTTGTGTGATATGGGTGATTTCTTCCTCGCCGCAGTGAGGATATCTTCTTTGTCTCTGAAACTTGTGAATTTTATAATTATGTCCCTTGGAGGGGCTGCATCTTTGGGAGTTGGCCTCAAAGCTCTGTGGTACCGGTCGAGCGGATACTCAATTTCTTCTTTGTTATCCATAAGTGTATTAAACAAGGTCTGTAAATAGGGGAGGAGCTCTGGGGTTTTGATGTTCTCAGTGACACCCCGGATTCTAATGTTCTGGCGTCTCCCCCTATTATCCAAGTCTTCCACTTGGTTCTGTAGTTGTGTTATTAGAGTGGAATGGTGGGATGTCTGTTGTGACTGAGCATCCAGCAGCCTATCTGTGTGTTCTGAGTCTTCTTCTAGTTGTGCTATTCTATTGCCAATTTCACTTATCTCTTTTCTAACTTCAGATAAGCTGGATTTTAACATGGAGCTGACTTGGGCAATAAAGTTGTTGAAATCCTCTTTGGAGGGTAGAGATTGCAGGTCTGCTTTAGTGAGCATTGTCTCTGTTGTGCCTGTATCTGATGTGGATGATAATGAAGGCAGATTTTCTGCATGTTCAGTTGGGTCTGAAGCAGCCATTTCAACTGCTTTGAAAAAATTATGAACTGTAGGGGTTGCGCTGCTCTTACTGAGTTTTTCAGCTCTGGGTGCCCTCCTGGCTGACATAGTGGGAAGGGAGCCCTTCTGTTGTGATATACTGGTTCAGTTGTTGTAGCTAGGAGCAAGTTTAATGATAGATGGAGCGCCTGCAAGTGTGCATTATCTCCCTCTTCACTAGGTATAGTGAGGCTGCAGTTCCTGTGCTGATGTGACTATCGGCGCCATCTTTGTGTCATGCAGCGCAGTGGTCCACATAGGGTGCAGGGGTAATTGGTGGGTGATGGAGGTTAGATAGGCTATATGGCGTGATTTGCCCGTTTGGGGGAGTAGTTACCCCTATGTGAGGTTATTGTGGTGAAGCCAAGATGTGTGTGTTATGCGGCAATGGAGACTAACATGTCTGCTTTACGTTCTCACCCCTCGCATGGTGTCCGCGTGGCTAGTCAGATGGAGAGCACTGGTCGTGAGGTGTAGAGTTGCTCCTCCGGTAAGCGGTGTGAAGGCTTTTGTGTGCGTCGCACCTCAGTAGCGGGTGTTGTTAAGGCTCGATGTGGGCCATGTGGGTAGCCGTCAGAAGGCCGCGGGAGGCCGCGGTAGTGTGCGGTGCTAAATATAACACCGGGTCTTCTCCGCCTCACTTCATGTGATCCCTGGGCTATTGGGAGACAGACGCACTGGTTATTAGCTTCCAGCTCGCAGGTTCTATGGTGTTAGGGCTGTTTTTGGGCCGACCCTACTTCAGAGCTCTACATGCTAGCGACCATCTTGGACGCCGGCTAGCTCCGCCCCCCCCTAAAGGAGCTTTTTTATGGGCATTGCCCTTAATAGGGCAATCAGCTATTTAACGGTCCATAAAATCCCTAATCTTAAAAATAAAATCCTAAAACTAAGCCCCAAATAGGTACTCACTGTTCCTGAAGTCCGGCGGAGAAGGTCTTCTTCCAGGTGACTCCATCATCTTCTATCTACATCTGGAGCAAAGGCGGCGCGGAGCAGAGGTGCGGAGCTGGCTTCCCCTATGCACGGATCCTCAGCGGCGGTCTTCAGCAGTGGCGTGGAGGCTCTTCTTCATGCGATTGTCCATCAAACACTGTGGATTGAATGCAAGGTACCCCATATTTATTGGGGTACCTTGCATTCCTATTGGCTGAAATTTTTAAATCAGCCAATAGGATGAGAGCTACTGAAATCTTATTGGCTGATTTAAACAGCCAATAGGATTTCAGTGGCTCTAATCGTATTGGCTGATTTCAAAATTTCAGCCAATAGGAATGCAAGTTACCCCAAATTGAATGCGGTACCTTGCATTAAATTTTCAGTGTATGCCGGATATCGGATGAAGAGGAGCCTCCACGCCGATGAGGATCGCCGCCGCTGAGGACCGCCACTCCGGATCCGCGCATCGGGGAAGACTTGTCCGCACCTCCGCTTAGTCTAAGGATTTTTTTTTTTATTTAAATGAAGGATTTAATGGGCTGTAAAAGAGCTGATTGCCCTTTTAAGGGCAGTAAAAGAGCTTTATGCCCTTTTAAGGACGTTGCCCATACAAATGCCCCTTTAGGGGCAATGGATAGCTTAGGTTTTTTTATTTTGAGGGTTTGGTTGGGTGGGGCGGTTTACTGTTAGGGGGTAATTGGTATTTTCTTTTAAGTAAATGAGCTGTTTAACTTATGGCAATGCCCTACAAAAGGCCATTTTAAGGGCTATTGGTAGTTTAGTATTAGATTAGGGGATGTTTTTATTTTGAGGGGATTTTTTATTTTTATAGGGTTTAGGTTTACATTTTTTTTATTTTGGATAGCTTTGTTTACTTTTTCGGTAAGTTTACTTTTTTTATTTTTTGTAACTTTAGCTTGGGGGTTTGTATTTTTAAACATGACTGCCCTCTGGGAAGGCTTATTGCCTAGTATGTAATATAGATGTATTAGCAAAAATGTTTCTACTAAAAGCTAAAAACAGTAGATAAACAATATAGCAGATTAAACAAAGGAACCTGTAGCAAGGATGCTATGCAAGTCCTGTATACAAATTTAATTAGGTGCAGTATCAATATCCAACTATATGTTGTCCTATATATAAAAATTAAAGCAACATAATTTCATGCTCATATAGTATTCATTAGGGATGCACCGAAATTTCGGCCGCAGAAAGTTTCAGCCGAAAATGGCATTTTTGGCTATTTCGTTTTTCGTTTTTTTTGCCTGTTATTTTCGGTAAAATTATTGTGTAGCATGTTTCAAATTTGATGCTAGCCTAGAGCTGCTGTTTAAGTTTATTACTTGACTTACTGTTCTGCATATAATGAGTTTTCTAGGACTATACTTTATTTGGATAATTGGTAAAAAAAAAAAGAAACATTTTTGCCGAAAATGGCATTATTTTTTGCCTGTTTTTTTTTTTTTTTTTTTTCTTGGTAAAATTATTGTGTAGCATATTATTGTTTTAAGATATTTTTGTCCAATTTTAGTGTGTTACTTTCAATAAAAGTGTGGGCTTTTTTTATTGGCTCTAATTATGCAAAAAAAAAAAAAAAACTAAAAAAAATAATTTGAAAATAATTTGAAAAAATACATTTTCGGTATCAGTTTCGGTTTTCGGCCAAGTGCATCCCGGATTTTCGGATTCGGTTTCGGTCCAGAATTTCCATTTCGGTGCATCCCTAGTATTCATTGCTAATAATAATCATCAAAACAAAAATTACACTGTTTTCCAAGGCAAGGATATTCCATAACCATGTATCAAGAGGCTGAGAATGCAGATACAGCTGTTAAAGGGACGTTGTACACTATTAGGCCTGCAACTTACAATTATTTTCATAATCAATTAATTGGACGATTATTTTTTCAATGGTAAATAACCAGCTTTAAGGATAGGGAAACAATATCTAGTCCGCTCTTAGTATAACAAATATATATTTATAGAGGTTGAATCTTGTACAAATCACAATTTATGAAAAGTTTAAAAAACAACAATTAAAAAAGTAAAAAGCGCTAAGGACTTCATATCAATAACATGACAAAGCCTTACACATTTATCTATACAGTACATATAATCAGCAATAGCAAGTGATCCGCTAATAATTGTACAAACAGATAATACTGCATATCAATTTAAATAACAACTCCCATCAATCTAGGGGCTAGGTGTAAATAACTAGCTCAGCACTATATCATACAAAGCATAGTCCCAAATCGCCTGATTTAATATAAACAATCCATATAGTGACTATTATTATTTCTGCGTTGCAGATAAGCCAGGAGTAGTTGTAAATATATATTGTCCTGAAAACGTGAAAAATAAATGTCTGTAGACGTCCATTAGGCTAAGGGCATAAAACACAATACCATGTGCAGGAGCTCATCGGAGTGAATTAGCTGTTGCCGTGCACAGAACAACTCATTGATAATGAGATTCGTTGACGGCTATTTTTATTATATTGATTAATTGTTGCAGCTCTATACACTGTTTTGTAGATGATATATTTATATAGCCCATCTTGGTGTTTTTGTAACAATCTATAGTTTTGCTTATTTTTGTTGTTGTTTACAACCTTGTTTGTAATTTGTGTGGGTTTCTTACAAAAAATGACATACAGTACAGCTCAGCACAGGGGTGGAAATAGCTCAGCCGGTAAGGGGACATTAAACCCAAAAGTTTTTTTTTATGATTCAGACAGAGCATACAAGTTCAACCAACCTTCATATCCACTTGTATTAACAAATTTGCTTTATTTTCTTGGTATACCCTGTTGAAAGAGCAGCAATGCACCACCGGGGGCGCATGTACATATATATATATATATATATATACATACATATATATATATATATATATATATATATATATATATATATATATATATATGTTTGGGGAAATTACATAAGCCTGTGCACCCTCCATTTTTTCACAGTTGCTTTTTTTCACAGTTGTTTGATTGTGAGCCTGCATTGTGTGGCTGTTTAGGGACCCAGGTTTATTTGGAAGAAACCTTGACGAGGTACCTGGGCTTTTCCCATTTGGCCAGATGCGGTAACTAATTCTTCCATTGCTGCTTTTTATCTTAGTTGAGAGCTTGTGAGTGAGTGCTGGACTTTTTCTGTGTGTTTATATTAAAAATATTTATTTTTTGTAATTTTTCCTTGTTTGGGCCATGCACCCAGGCCTGACTGGGGTTAACTGCCTGTGACTCTGGTGACAGTGCAGCTTCCTGAGAGTGCTGGTTTGCACCCAGGGCTGTGCATGTTGCAGGGTCATAGGATGTGTACCCGGTCCGGCCTGAGAGGGCTGACCCCATCCGTGTTTTGTATATATATATATATATATATATATATATATATATATATATATGTCAGGGTTTCTTGTCGCTCATCTCCTATGTCCCTTTAAGGATTCACTGCATTCAGATTCCAAGCTTATATTAACCTGGTCACGCCCCTTCCTCCTTGCTTCAGTATTGTTTGAGCTCACTAGTTCAAGTTCCTATTCTCTGCAGGAGAAACTTTCCAGGCTCTCCATATTACACTGATTACCTCCAAGAACCACAGAACAGGATTGTTTGAGTTTAAAGACAATTCCCACTTGGATCTACGTTTAACTTTTACAGGAATCAATACCTCTTTCAACAGCACCTGCTACAAACAAGTGAGACCGGAGCTATTATCTAATTTCTTCATCTCCTCGCTGAATATTCCTACCACCTTATGACTGACCTCCGGTTGTATTAAAACCCTCCTGATTCTTTTCAACAAATAACCTGCACTTGAGCTCTCATTACCTGCTCTCACCAAATCACCTCTGCCATTTTTCAGAACGCAGCTGCTACACGCTGCACACACCTCTCACAGCGTGTCCATTCCTCTGCAGCACAGACACCTGTCAGCACAGGCAGAACAGATTCACCACTAACACAGTCTTACTCTGAACTCAGTTTACACAGGTGCCTGTTTCCTTGCAGCAGAAGCCAAATACGCTCTGCAAATAATTTTGATTCAAGTTAAGCCCAAGCTCTGGGAACTTCCTTATTTATTCTTATCCTGATTCAGAAATACTGATCAGGATAGACACTTACAGCAACTCTCTTTTGCCTTGTTGGGAATACTTAGCAACAGATAGCTTTGTATTTAACCTTCACTGGCATACATTCAAACTTATTAGCTCCGCAGCTGAGATCCACAATCTAGCTAACTGTGATCCTTACATAATACTGAAGCCTAAATATGGATCCAGCGGAGTTACCCCAAATAGTGTACGCACTATCACAGAGGGTGGATCAATTGAGTCAGGGACTCAGGGATTTACAGGTACAAAACAACAGCTTGAGTAACATTATAAAAGACTCACTAACTAAATCCGCAGCTGCTGTTGCGACCCCAGAACCCCAAGTGTCTATGCCAGATACCTTCGCGGGGGATAGAGCTCAATTTACTCAGTTTAGGAACTCCTGCAATTTATTGTTTAACTTAAAACCCAAGACATATTCTACAGAACGTGTTAAAGTCCTGACAGTCATTTCCTTCTTAAGAAGTGAACCCCGAAAATGGGCTGACGCATTCTTTGAACAAGACCACCCCATTTTAGCCTCTCTTCAGGATTTCTTCAAAGAAATGGCTGTATTATACCAGGATACCAATATTCAGCTGACTGCTGAAACTAAGATGAGGTCTCTCAAGCAAGATAAAAAACCTGTCGAAGAATACCTCAGCGAATTCAAGCAGTACAGTAAGGATACAGAGTGGAGCGAGATCGCTCTAAGGAATCAATACCGTTTAGGGTTGAATGATGCTTTAAAGGATGAATTAGCACGTACCGAGTTGCCAAGATCATTAGAAGGTTTGATCACTTTAAGCATCCAAATAGACCGAAGATTAAGAGAACGTAAAACAGAAAAGCTAGCCACTGAGACTTCCAGCAGGCCTTCAGTCTCTTATCACAAACCACCTACTAGTCACACCACTGAACCAATGGATATCGGGTTCACAAAGGGACCGCTTCAGCCAGAAGAAAGGAACCGCAGACGCATGAATAACTTATGCATGTACTGTGCATCCAAGACACACACCGTAAAGGACTGTCCTATTCTCTTAAGACAAAAGAGACGTAAGTGTTTTTTGGACACAACATGTTTGTCCACTAGCATAAAACATGTGGCTTATTGTTCTCTATCTCTTAATTTGCAGTGGGATCGTCACCAGGTGATCAGTGAAGCCATCATTGACTCAGGAGCACAAAATTCCTATATAGATGCCATGTTTGTCGCTGTAAATAAAATACCCACCTTGTTGAAAGCAAAACCTGTCTCCATTAGAGTAATTGATGGTAATTTTATCACCTCAGGACCTGTCACACATCAAACAGTTCCTATTAAGGTATCTAGTCTCTCAACACATGTAGAATACATTTCTTTTGATGTTATTTCATCCCCTATGTTCCCAGTAGTCCTTGGTCTGCAATGGTTGCAAACTCATCAACCTACCATTCACTGGGATAGCTTGGAAGTACAGTTCCTCTCTGACTATTGCAAAACCACTTGTTTTCCTCATCCTACATTGTGTTGCACTATTACAAACCAACTACCTACCGATTACCAAGATTTTGAGGACGTTTTCAGTGAAAAGGAAGCAGAGACTCTCCCTCCTCATCGACCTTATGATTGCCCCATTGAACTTCTACCTGGGGCCACAATTCCATTCGGACACATCTACCCTCTATCACAACCAGAATTGGAACATTTAAAAACCTATCTATCTGAAAACCTACGGAAGGGTTTCATACAACCCTCAACCTCACCTGCAGGTGCAGGAATATTTTTCGTTAAGAATAAGGACCATTCTCTCCGTCCTATAATCGATTATAGAGAGCTAAATAAACGCACGGTAAAAAACCGTTATCCACTTCCTTTAATACCAGAACTCATCGAAAGACTCAGTCATGCTACTGTCTATACCAAATTGGATCTCCGTGGAGCGTATAATTTGGTAAGAATCCGAAAAGGGGACGAATGGCTCACCGCCTTCAGAACCAGATACGGACTCTATGAGTACAAGGTGATGCCATTCGGACTCTGCAACGCTCCAGCCACATTCCAGTATCTCATCAACGATATTTTCCGCGACTTATTAGACGTCTGTGTAGTCATCTATTTAGATGATATCCTGATTTACTCTGATAACATCTCAGAACACAGGAAACATGTCCGGTGGGTTTTAACACGTCTACGTCAACACAGTCTCTTTGCCAAATTACAGAAGTGCATATTCCATACGAATCAGATTACCTTCTTGGGGTATACAATATCCCCCAATGGTATTCAGATGGACGATACCAAAGTACAGACAATCAAACAGTGGCCTACACCGACTTCTAAAAAGGAACTTCAAAGATTTTTAGGGTTTGCCAACTATTACCGTAAATTCATCAAGAATTATTCCCTACTCACTAAACCACTCACCTCTTTGACCAGCAACAAAACTCAGTTTACTTGGAACCCTAAAACACAAGCTGTATTCAACCACCTGAAAGAGATTTTCACTCAAGCTCCAATTCTCTCTTACCCAGACCCAGATTCTCATTATGTACTAGAAGTTGATGCATCGGATTATGCCCTCGGTTCAATCCTCTCTCAACGAAGAACACCAGGAGAACCACTTCATCCAGTTGCTTTCTTCTCCAGGGTAATGACACCTGCTGAATATAACTACCCCATCGGAGAGAAGGAATTGCTAGTCATCAAAGTCTCTTTGGAACATTGGAGGCATCTTCTGGAAGGAAGTAAACATCCCATACTGATCTATACAGATCATAAGAATCTAGAATACCTTTTGACCAACCGAACTCTTTCTGCTAGACAGCTAAGATGGAGTCTATTCCTATCAAGGTTTGATTTTCACATCACATACCGGCCAGGGAGTAAGAACGGGAAAGCTGACGCTCTATCAAGGAAGGATTCAAAACCTTCTACTTATACTGCTCCGGGAACAGTTATACCTGTTGAACAGATAATAGCCCTGTCTCTGCCCTATACACAAGTTTTGAGGAATTCTCAGAAAGACGATCCAGAGATTTTCAATAGTAATCTCACTTTAGGACAAGATGGACTTTATTACCATATGGGGAAGATTTATGTACCCCCCGCTTTACGCCTAAACATATTAAAAGAACATCATGACTCACCCATGGCAGGACATTTGGGTATTAATAAAACCCTTGATCTTCTGACGCGCACTTATTGGTGGCCTTCCTTGAGATCTTCCGTCCAAGAATACATCCACACTTGTCACGTTTGTACAGTCTCCAAAACAGATAAAAAACCACCATTTGGATTGCTGCTACCCCTTCAAATTCCAGACAGGCCCTGGCAATGCATAGGAATGGACTTTATAGTGGAACTTCCTCCCTCTGATGGCTACAACACTATTCTAGTCGTGGTAGATCACCTAACCAAGATGGCACATTTCTTGCCTTTTCACAAGTTACCTACTTCCTCTGAAACAGCAAAACTCTTTTTGGATAACATTGTTAAGTTACATGGGTTACCTCAATCCATAGTTACGGATAGAGGAACCCAATTCACTTCCCGTTTTTGGAAACAACTATGTGCAATCATGCAAGTGGAATTACGCTTCTCCTCCTCCTTCCACCCACAATCAAATGGACAGACAGAGAGAGTGAACCAATGGCTTGAGCAGTATATCCGTTCATATTGCTCTAGCCAACAAGACCAATGGGCTTCCACTTTGTCTATGGCAGAATACGCATACAACAATGCAACCAGTTCCACTACACAGAAATCCCCGTTCTATGCCAACTACGGATTTCACCCTAACTTCCAACTGCACCCTCGCTTGGATACCACCTGTCCACAGGTGGACGATGTTACAAACAATCTTCTCGACTTATTTCAAGATCTTAAGAGACATATCTCAGAAGCTCAAGCCAAACAAAGGCATTACTATAATCTTCGACGACGCCAAGCACCTACCTACAACGTCGGAGACATGGTATGGTTATCCACTAAGAACATTAAATTAAGGACACCTAGTAAGAAACTTAGCACTTCTTTCATTGGACCTTTTCCTATAACAAAGATCGTGAATCCCAACGCTGTCACTTTAAGTTTACCCTCTAACTACAGACTACACCCCACTTTCCATGTAAGTTTACTCAAACCTCACCGGCAAACCAGATGCTTGGACACCTTAACACCTCCTGAAACTCTGATCGAATCGGATGACGAATATGAAGTTGACTCTATATTAGACTCCCGCATCGTCAGTGGTGTTCTTCAGTATTTGATTCATTGGAAGGGTTTCAGTTCTGAGGACGATTCATGGGAACCATCTACCAATGTACATGCTCCCAGACTAGTTTCCTTCTTCCATAGGAGGAATCCGGATCGGCCTCGTTTTGTAGCTTCTGGGCAGCTACCCTGAGAGGGGGGGTATGTCAGGGTTTCTTGTCGCTCATCTCCTATGTCCCTTTAAGGATTCACTGCATTCAGATTCCAAGCTTATATTAACCTGGTCACGCCCCTTCCTCCTTGCTTCAGTATTGTTTGAGCTCACTAGTTCAAGTTCCTATTCTCTGCAGGAGAAACTTTCCAGGCTCTCCATATTACACTGATTACCTCCAAGAACCACAGAACAGGATTGTTTGAGTTTAAAGACAATTCCCACTTGGATCTACGTTTAACTTTTACAGGAATCAATACCTCTTTCAACAGCACCTGCTACAAACAAGTGAGACCGGAGCTATTATCTAATTTCTTCATCTCCTCGCTGAATATTCCTACCACCTTATGACTGACCTCCGGTTGTATTAAAACCCTCCTGATTCTTTTCAACAAATAACCTGCACTTGAGCTCTCATTACCTGCTCTCACCAAATCACCTCTGCCATTTTTCAGAACGCAGCTGCTACACGCTGCACACACCTCTCACAGCGTGTCCATTCCTCTGCAGCACAGACACCTGTCAGCACAGGCAGAACAGATTCACCACTAACACAGTCTTACTCTGAACTCAGTTTACACAGGTGCCTGTTTCCTTGCAGCAGAAGCCAAATACGCTCTGCAAATAATTTTGATTCAAGTTAAGCCCAAGCTCTGGGAACTTCCTTATTTATTCTTATCCTGATTCAGAAATACTGATCAGGATAGACACTTACAGCAACTCTCTTTTGCCTTGTTGGGAATACTTAGCAACAGATAGCTTTGTATTTAACCTTCACTGGCATACATTCAAACTTATTAGCTCCGCAGCTGAGATCCACAATCTAGCTAACTGTGATCCTTACAATATATATATATATGTATATATATATATATATATATATATATATTTATGTATGTATATATATATATATTAGGGTTGCACTGATACCATTTTTTTTTAAGACCGAGTACAAGTACCGATACTTTTTTTCAAATACTCACCGATACCAATTACCGATACTTTTTTATGTCATGACAGTTTAACAAGCACAATACAGACTAATGATTTAAGATCGCTTCTTTATAATTATGAACTGTATCTCAAAAGACATTTTGAAATAATAAAAAAGTTTTATGTGCTTGTTGTCACAAAGTTCACAGAACATGTTTATAAATTAAATTATTACAATAACATATATTAATAATAACAACAATAAATAACAGCTCCAGCAGCTACAAGTTAAAGGGGCGATTACTGGATGCAATTGGGTTGTAGGGTGCCTATATAACTGATAAATCTGACACTTGTACTTAATACAAAGTCGTATAATTTAATTCTGAAAATAATATTTGGGAAGGAGTGTCCCTGTAATCCCCTTTGAGAAAAATGGGGCATTTGTATTCTACTGACTCAACAGAAAATAGGGCTGGTCTTCATATTTTTCCAGGGCTGCTTTTATTCCCAGTCCAGCCCTGGCTAAGGTTGTTCCTCAGAGTACAGTATATTTTGAGCATAATTGTGCAAGATGAGAGGCTTCCAGCTGTAAAGTAGCAGCTTTTGGAGCACTGCTCTGACGTAAAATAATACAAATAACAGCAATTTGTATTAGCAGAACAGAAGTGAAAATTTTTTAGTTAAGTCTCCACTCCAGCTTAAAATGAAATAGGAACATGCAGTTTGAAAAACGCCACAAGATGGTGTATGGGTAGAAATTGGAGGTATCGGTTTAAATATCGGTGCATTTGCACGAGTACAAGTACTCATACAAATACTTGGTATCGGCATCGATACCGATACTAGTATTGGTATTGGTGCAACCCTAATATATATATATATATATATATATTTATATATTTCTTCTACTAGATACGACGAGTCCATGGATTCATCCTTACTTGTGGGATATTATCCTCCTGCTAACAGGAAGTGGCAAAGAGCACCACAGCAGAGCTGTATATATAGCTCCTCCCTTCTCTCCACCCCCAGTCATTCGCTTTGCCTATGCTAGTAATAGGAAGGGTAAAGTGATAGTGGTGATAAAATGATAGTTTTTAATTTCTTCAAGCAAGATTTTGTTATTTTAAATGGTACCGGTGAGGGCTATTTTTTCTCAGGCAGCAGATGGATGAAGATTTCTGCCTGGAGACTGATGATCATAGCAATTTTCACTAAGATCCAGAGAGTTTCCCACAGAATGGCTGAGGAGTACTTGAGAAGCTTCAGTGTGGGGAACGTTTTTTCATGCTACAAGCATTGAGGCATGTTCAGTAATTTTTTTCTGGAGAGACTGTGTTATTTCAGAATTGGCTGACAGTATTCCCACAAGGGAAGGGGTAAGCAGTAATCCTACATGTGATAGAAGGGTATTACTGGGACCTGTATGTTATGGGCTGAAAATGGGTGACACTGATAACATAATGTTTTTGAGCAAAACGATTTTGTGTTTAGAGGACAACTTAACGTTTTTGTGTGCAAATGTTTTGATGGCACTGGAGGGTTTCACATGGCTTTCAATAATAGGTTGGGTACATGAAATCCCACATGGCTAGGTTCTAGACCGCTTTACAGCGGTTTTTACTAGGCAGAGAGACATCGATATTGATGGGCGGGGCCTAATTTTGCGCCTCAGATGCACAGTTGAATTTCCTATGCAAGCAGCAAGTTCCAGCTCCGGTGGGCCTAAGCTGAAAGATTTGGCCTAAACTAAGTGATAGAGTGTATTAACAGACCCCTGAGGGCAGGTAGGCACCACAGCAGAGCTGTGGCGAGGTGCAGGGGGTTGATTTGTTACTTTCATAACGTTTTTGAGTAATGTTTTTTTCCAGTAAGGGCTAAGCTTTCTTTACTTGTGGTGCAATCTTAGCTAGCAAGATAAGACACATATATCCTAAAATGGTGATAATTATAACATTTTAGAGCAGTTTTGCAGAAATTGTACGCTTTTTTACTCTTAAAGGCGCAGTACCGTTTTTCAGATTGTTGTTTTTTTCACTAAATAAAGTGTTTTCAAGACTGTTTGTGGTCATTACTAGTCTGTTTCAACATGTCTGACATTGAGGAAAGTCAATGTTCTATGTGTTTAGAAGCCATTGTGGAACCCCCACTTAAAATGTGTCCCTCATGTACTGAAAGGGCTTTACATTGCAAAGAATATATTTTAGGTGATAAAATTATGTCTCTGGATGATTCTCAGTCTGAAGAGAATCAGGTTATGCCATCCAATTCTCTCCAAGTGTCACAACCTTTAACGGCCGCTCAAGCGACACCTAGTACTTCTAGTGCGTCTAATTCTTTTACCCTGCAAGATATGGCTGCAGTTATGTCTACTACCCTCACAGCGGTATTATCTAAACTGCCAGGTTTACAGGGTAAGCGCAGCAGGTCAGGTATTAGAGTAAATACTGAGCCCTCTGATGCTTTATTGGCCATCTCTGATGTACCCTCACAGTGTCCTGAATTAGGGGTAGGGGAATTGCTGTCTGAGGGAGAGCTTTCAGACTCAGGAAAGATGTTCCCTCAAACAGATTCAGACGTGACAGCCTTTAAGTTTATGCTTGAACACCTCCGCTTATTGCTCCGGGAGGTTTTAGTGACTCTGGATGATTGTGACCCTATTGTTATCCCCCCAGAGAAATTGTGTAAAATGGATAGATATCTTGAGGTCCCTACTTACTCTAATGTTTTTCCAGTCCCTAGAAGGATTTCGGACATTGTTACTAAGGAATGGGATAGACCAGGCATTCCGTTCTCTCCCCCTCCTACTTTTAAGAAAATGTTTCCCATATCTGACACCATTCTGGATTCCTGGCAGACGGTCCCTAAGGTGGAGGGAGCTATTTCTACCCTGGCTAAGCGTACCACCATACCTATTAAGGACAGTTGTGCTTTCAAAGATCCTATGGATAAAAAATTAGAGGGTCTTCTAAAGAAATTGTTTATTCATCAGGGTTTTCTTATACAACCTATAGCGTGCATTGTTCCAGTAACTACTGCAGCAGCTTTTTGGTTTGAGGCTCTAGAGGAGTCTCTTAAGGTTGAAACCCCATTAGATGATATTTTGGATAGGATTAAGGCTCTCAAGCTAGCTAATTCTTTTATTACAGATGCCGCTTTTCAAATGGCTAAATTAGCGGCAAAGAATGCAGGCTTTGCCATTTTAGGGCATAGAGCGTTATGGCTTAAGTATTGGTCTGCTGATGTGTCATCAAAATCTAAGCTGTTAGCTATTCCTTTCAAAGGTAAGACCCTATTACTGGTGGTAAAGGTCATGCCCTTCCTCAGGACAAGACGGTTAAGATGAGGGCTAAACAAAATAATTTTCGTTCCTTTCAAAACTTTAAAGGTGGACCCTCTACTTCCTACTCCACCACAAAACAGGAGGGAAATTTTGCACAATCCAAGTCAGTCTGGAGACCTAACCAGACCTGGAATAAAGGTAAACAGGCCAAGAAGCCCGCTGCTGCTACCAAGACAGCATGAAGGGGCAGCCCCCAATCCGGGACCAGATCTAGTAGGGGGCAGACTTTCTCTCTTCACTCAGGCTTGGGCAAGGGATGTTCAGGATCCCTGGGCATTAGAAATCGTGACCCAGGGGTATAGACTAGAATTCAAGGATTCTCTCCCAAGAGGGAGATTTCATCATTCACATTTGTCTGTAGACCAGACAAAAAGAGAGGCATTCTTACGCTGTGTAAAAGACCTATATACCATGGGTGTAATCTTCCCAGTTCCAAAACTAGAACAGGGGCAGGGGTTTTACTCAAATCTGTTCGTGGTTCCCAAAAAAGAGGGAACCTTCAGACCGATTCTGGATCTCAAATGCCTAAACAAATTTCTCAGAGTCCCATCGTTCAAGATGGAGACCATTCAGACTATTTTATCAATGATCCAGGAGGGTCAATATATGACTACGGTGGACTTAAAGTATGCGTATCTTCATATTCCTATCCACAGAGATCATCACCAGTTTCTCAGGTTCGCCTTCCACTACCAGTTTGTGGCCCTTCCTTTCGGGTTGGCCACAGCTCCCAGAATCTTCACAAAGGTGCTAGGGTCCCTTCGGGCGGTTCTAAGACCGTGGGGCATAGCAGTGGTGCCCTATCTGGACGATATTTTGATTCAGGCGTCAACTTACCAGCTAACCAAATCTCACACGGACATTGTGCTGGCTTTTCTAAGAACTCAAGGGTGGAAGGTGAATATACAAAGGAGTTCACTAGTTCCACTGACAAGAGTTCCATTCCTAGGAACTCTGATAGACTCTCTTCTTTGGTGGTTGTCACAGGATCATCTGTCCCAGGGAATGTGCTTCCGCAGACCAGCATGGGTCATAGTGACGACGGACGCCAGCCTCTTGGGCTGGGGTGCAGTCTGGTATTCACTGAAGGCTCAGGGTGTTTGGACGCAGGAGGAGTCCCTATTACCAATCAATATTCTGGAACTGAGAGCAATATTCAACGCGCTTCAAGCGTGGCCTCAGTTGGCTTTGGCCAAATTCATAAGGTTCCAGTCGGACAATATCACGACTGTAGCATATATCAATCATCAAGTGGGAACAAAGAGATCTCTAGCGATGATGGAGGTTTCCAAGATAATTCGATGGGCAGAGGCGCACTCTTGCCATCTATCAGCAATCTACATCCCAGGAGTGGAGATTTTCTAAGTCGTCAGACTTTTCATCCGGGGGAGTGGGAGCTCCATCCGGAGGTGTTTGCGACATTGATTCGTCAATGGGGCACACCGGAATTTGATCTGATGGCATCTCGTCAGAATGCCGAACTTCCTTGTTACGGATACAGATCAAGGGATCCCCAAGCAGTACTGATAGATGCTCTAGCAGTACCTTGGTCGTTCAACCTGGCTTATGTGTT